>NC_061080.1:785376-867570 GCF_021917145.1 Hypomesus transpacificus
AGAGCCCTTAGACATGACATCGTCGATTTGTCTCGACTTCTGTAGCGTTCTCTCATAAAAACATGATGTCATGACAGTGCGTGGAGCTAAGGTGACGCTCATGGCAGATGAGTATTTGTGAGTCGAGTAAGTAGCAAGGGAAGTTCCTGTATGACGCGTAGCGAAACTATCGCGCTCATGCTTGTCCTCGTGCACATACTTTGCACTTTTAGCACCCTTAAAGTTACACGTTATGCTAATATAGCAAGTGTGTGCATTCCATTGGGAGGCACACATCATTGGTAACAGCTGATGATGATAGCATGCCACTACGAAGGCTGCATTTACAATCCACTTTGAGCTAACTGTGCCAGCATGCTATACTTTGTGTGCAGGAATTGTGAGGGCATCCAGCCTCTTTCCGATCCTTAGTACCATCCTGCTACTTCTGGGAGGCCTTTGTTTGGTCATAGGAAGGATTTACAGCACCAAGAACAATATCCTGTTAAGTGGCGGAATACTGTTTGTGGCTGCAGGTATGTGAAAAACTTTCAACACACATAGAGCTACACATATTCCTTTGTATGAATGTACAGGCACGCAAAACGACCAAATCAGCCCAATAAACAAATTATGTATTTTTCTCTCTCTCTCTCTCTCTCTCTCTCTCTCTCTCTCTCTCTCTCTCTCTCTCTCTCTCTCTCTCTCTCTCTCTCTCTCTCTCTCTCTCTCTCTCTCTCTCTCTCTCTCCCCCCCCCCCCCTCTTTTTCACCAGGCCTGAGCAACATTATCGGCATTATCGTCTATATCTCCAGCAACGCCGGCGACCCCAGCGACAAGCGCGACGAGGACAAGAAGAACACCTACGCCTACGGCTGGTCCTTCTACTTCGGCGCCCTGTCCTTCATCGTGGCCGAGTCGGTCGGCGTGCTCGCCGTCAACATTTACATCGAGAAGAACAAAGAGAAACGCTTCCGGGCGCGCCGCGAGTTCATCAAGTCTACTTCCTCGTCTTCGCCCTACTCCCGTATCCCCAGTTACCGTTACCGCCGGAGACGCTCCCGCTCAAGCTCACACTCCACCGACCCGTCCCGCGAACCTTCGCCGGTGGGGATGAAAATGGCGATGTCTGGAGGCGCGGTCGGAGGGGGAGGGTTCGGGATGGGCATGGCGATGGCAGACATGGGCATGTACTCCTTCGCTCGGGACCCCATGAAGGGCGGGGGTGCAACAGCTGGGCCTTACAGCCCCGAGCATGACTCCCGATTCCTCCAAGTCCACAACTGCTTCCAGAAAGATCTTAAGGATGGCGTCAATAGGAGGACAACGCCAGTATGAGTGTTGGAGTGTATCGTTGTGATAGAAAAACTATGGAACTGAATACAATATCAGGAAAGGAGTAATAGTTGAACATAATATAGAAAGTCACAGGACAATTGGAGTTTCTCTGTGACTGATCCATCTTGAATGGTCAGATGTCATTTGATGGAGCGCACTATCCTCTTTGGCAAATTAGTCTTCATGAGGATAAATGGGTGGACTGGAACTCCGATATATTGGCCTGCAACTTAATATGTTGACAAAAAGAAAACATAGTTACAAAAATAAGTAGCAATATTTTGTCAAATGCTGAAGTACTTATCCCCAAAATGTTGCATATCCTTTTATTAGATGTTTTAAATAGCTGAAATAGTTTCCAAGTTATTCAAATTGTTGGTGTGAGTGATTTTTGCAAATACAAACTGGTGCTAACTGTGTAATATCCTTAGGCTTATCCCAACTACCATGCTACAACCTGGAACCTGCCCAGGCTGCTTGGTAGGCTACTTGTTGACTGCTGATGTACCTGTATATTTGCTGTGTAGGATTATACGAACCACTGCCACATTCTAATGAGTGGCGCACATATCATACGGCACATTGATGCTTGTAGATAAGTAGAATACAGGACAATTATGATAGAAGAGTCAACAATAGAATATTCAATGTAATGTATGTTTACATCGATTACATTCCGACGTAGACAGTGATAGATTGATTTCTGTCAAACGTATTTAGGTTACAGATGTCTTAAGTGTTCTATCAACAGGCTCAGGGACAATGAAACTAGACATTTAACACATTCATGTTGTGAAAGACTTTAATATTTGATGTTGTTTTATGATCTTCTCTAAAGCCTGACAGACTGTTAATTGTCTATATATCGAGCAGAGATCACTTTATGTGTAAACGTTTTTTCATTCATATTTGGGGCTTGAGTTTGGAAAGTTATTACGTTTCCCTCCCGGACCAAAATTCCAGTTTCCATTCAAAGTTAACTTTTTTCGATTCACGTGTGATTAAACACATAACAATCCATTGAATTGGATACAACCATTCCCCCGCTCACTCAAAATCATCTGTGGCTTTCTGGCATAGTTGAAGTAGGCATACCGATGTAATTAAGCGTCCATAGTCTGTTATGATCTGCTCTAATGGCATGAACAGAATCCACAGGGTGTCAGAGAAACTAGAATAAACACACTTCACGCATGAATCGTCAATGAACAGATTGGCAAATGCTCAAATATCTCCCGACTCAACCGAAAGCTTCAGCATAATGCGCACTTAATCTTGGTGTTGCTTTTACAGATCATTTGATGGCATGGTATTATTCATATTCCATGTGATTCCTTTTCTTAGCAACGATCAAAAAATGGATTTCCATTGGTGTTGTGTTTTTTTCACACGGTTGCACTTGTATTGCCCTATGAGTAGCCTGTTTACTAAACCGAATGGTTGTCAGACCTCGACAAGTTTCACTCGGAATGAGTGGAACAATATATCTTAGTTACGCCAAAATGGTCCACTGAACAGTACTCTGTTCAAGCCATGTGGTTTGAGTAATTCCCCCACAAATCTCATTTTACACTTAGCTGTCAGCCATGCCAAAGCCAATCCGTCCCTAACCCTTGCAGATATTTTCGGCCACGAGAAAGCTTAATGGTCTTGTCTGCCTGTGAGTTTCGTTCCCCTGTGTTGGAGAGGAATAACAGGATATGTGTTCCTCGTGGCCATAGAGCTGGCCACTAGTTAGATAAAATGATTATGAAAAGGGAATAGGTTCTGATCATGTTTATTAACTTTAGTCAATCAGCTTTGCATGGTGGCCTTCCCGGTAAAAAAGAAAAAAAGTGTGTGTTGTGTTTGTTACTTTCAAGGTTGTACTCAATGTTGAGGCTACTAACTTCCTCCCTTACAAGCTCTTCTACCTTTCCAACTTCCTTCCACACGCCCTTTCCACCACATAGGGTCTCTTTGACCATGTATCTTGCTTTTTAAAATGGCCGACATTTCTGGCAGAAGTGGAAATCCTCGGCTCTTTGTTCCTCATCACCTCGCAGAGCCGGTTGCCATCAGCCAGAGCGGGATCACTCACCACAGTCCTGCCATGACAGGCAATCAGGGCCCATCTCAAGTGAGACACATGAGTGCCTACTGGTGTGTGGTGATAACCCAATCAAGAAGCCATTGGAGTGGGACAGTGGGCAAATCATAGTGGATAAGAAGGGGGCACCAACCACAATGGACATAAATGGGACGGGGACCAATCAAAGTGAAGAAATTGGACAAGGTACCAATCATTGTAAAGATATTTTGGACTACAGGAAGATGGAGGAAGCAGTCTACACTTTATAACCCTACGACTAAATCAGTAGGGTATCATAATGTCATATGTTACACTAACACTGAGCCATTCAACCAAATGAGGCTAGAGTATGTTCTATTTCTACAATGTGTTCTAGGGAATTGTGAGCATTATCGTATTGAACTGCTTTACCTCAAGTTCTAATAAGCTCCTATTCAAGGACTTTGGTTGCAGTGAGATTTGAGGAGTGTGTCATCTGAACTCAAAGCTGTTACTTAACTGCGATATCAGCCAAGACTTGAGTGTTTGAAAGCTCCTGCTATGTGTCTTATGACTATGGAAATGCACAGTGACAATTATAAACGACACGTCTACCCATATCCTTATTCCAAAAAGATTAAAGGTTCATAAGAACACAAAACTATGGAAAGATGATAACTGTTAAGGGTCTTGAAGAATAGCAAAAATAAAACTGTATCATACAGCCCATGAACGTATAGGCTCTTAGTTAAATTACCCGATTATAAATAGTGGATGATTATCTACATTTTGTGCTCCAGGTTGAGAACATACTAATAGTCTTCTACAATGTTTTATGTAGACCCATTACATGAGCTCGTGCTCTCTGTGTGTAGCTAACAACCCGTAAATTGTCTGATAAAAGCCTGTAAAATATAATGTATATTTAACTCACATAAATATTTATAGAAAAACCTACACACTGATTTTGTCTGCAATGTGTTTAGTTTTTATATTTGGGGGTTTGTTGTGTCATTTATCTCAAATAAACACCTTCAGGTCATTCACCAGCGTGTTTTTTACATTCTCCTGATTGTATCCTTGACCATGATTCTCAGAAAAGCCTCTCGTTATCTTATTAGTATGCCATGAAGCCACGTTATGTTCTACTCGTATTGTAAATATGAGGGTGGAGATGTCAAAAGTCAAAGCTTTGTTTGCAGTAACATACTAAGGTTGTCAATCATGACACTGCGCAGCCATTTGGGACGGCCAGAATCAATACCAATCAGCTTCTCTTGTCCAGTCACAATCAATAAAGTTAAGCTGTACTTTAATGTTTTAGACCTTACAAATTATTTCAGTCGCCTCACCCTAATGGATCACCTCATTTCCCTAGTGGCTTATTAAACAGACCCTTGGACCTGGTCTTCTCACTCTATCAGTGCTTCATCACCATCAAGATGGGAAAACCTCAGGTCGAAGGTCAAAGTTAGGTTAAACAAGAGATCAGGGATCCCGACTTTAAGGGATGTCCTTTCGTTTGCACCTGTAGCTTTGTCTCGATAGAATCAGTCGAAATGAAGGACTAATTCAACTGTGTAAACAAGCATGAATAATATGTGGAAAGCACCGGAACGTAGATTGAGTTTTGTCTGCTATCACCCACTGATAAGCTCTTAGAACGTTCGTAAGAAGATCTTAGCATTAAGAGCTTCTTAACGAATCTGGGAAACCCGGCCAATCAGTGTCTGTGAGCGGGCTGGAGACAGGGATTTGACACGCAGCAGCACACAAGTAAACATTCGCATAAACTGTGCCTGTGCACATGAACACAGACCACGCCTGTTCCTTCTCCCTTTGGCAGCTACAAACACACACACGCACTCATCTTCACAAACCGAGGAATGTGTCAAAGGGAATAATCCCTCCACAGAGATGTGGGGGCGATACAACAGGAGAGCAAGGAGGTCAGTTGAACACTGGCCTAAACAGGGCCATCCAAAGTCAGAGACTTCCTTTAAACAATGTGCCTGGGATTCACAGCACCCATACCATTACTGTCCATATTGTCCAATATATAACACAACAAAGTTATGTGAAAGAAGAGAAAAAGAAGAAAAAAAAAGAGAAGATCAATTGAGAGGTAAACTATCCTGGCATTTTGCTTCTAAGCACTGATGATGAAGTATTACAGTTTGATTCAGGTCAGTCTGATGCTATGCAGGTCCATAAGCCAGGCGTACTACTGCATATTGTACTGGAGAGAAGACCTTAGGATACGTTGTGTACAGTTCAGCTGCCAGGAGACAAACTGTGTTTGCATACCTTTGTGTGTGTGTGTGTGTGTGTGTGTGTGTGTGTGTGTGTGTGTGTGTGTGTGTGTGTGTGTGTGCGTGTGTGTGTGTGTGTGTGTGCGGGTATGTGTGTGTGAAAGAGGTAGGGTAAAACAGAGAGGGGAAGATATAGTGTTGCTTTGAGCTGTGAGGATCCTCTGTGATCAAGTGTGTGTGTACCCTTTTAGAGCAGCTTAGCACCACGGGTAAGTGGGTCAGAACAGAACAAAGTGGTCCAAAAGTGGACATGCACCAAAGACATTCGTCCTGATACCATTGTGTCGAGATAATTGCACGGTTTTTCCAAAGTTGCCTCCTGCTGCTTCAAATCGAAGGATCGTTGTTCCGGAGGTTCCGATGGGGTCGTTTTCAGAAGTCACACCTATAGGAGTGCTAATGTTTTACATCGCAGCTTTACTCTGACAGACTAGCATAGGTGAGGAAGGCTAGCGCATTGACTCAGTGTCAGATGTGCATACAGTACAGTAGTCTGGCATGCCGTGCTTCGACCGCCATCGCTCTGACAGCTGGAGGGAACGTCAAAGCCAGACTCAGGCCTGCAGCCAGACAGCTGCTGTTTATACACACATTTCTCCTTATAAATAGTTTACAGATTCAAATCCACACCGTGCAGTTGGAAGAGGGCTGGGCAGGGGAGAGGAGAAGCGAGAGGGGGAAAACTCCTCTGGCGTCCAGTGTGACCGATACACTTTGAGAGGCAGGACGGAGCCCGCTTCCCGTCGCACGGACGCTGAGAAAACAGGCACACAGAAATCGGGGTCGGACTTTCTTTCGTGTCGTGACCTGCCGTTTAGGGGAGCCACTCTTGTCGTCGTCGTCCCCTTTGCCCACTCCGCCCACACAGATGTAACCTGATCAGTGGACAGTCTGAAGACTTGAGTCACATGGCACATTAATAGCAACAAACTGCCGTGCTCCACCCTAACCCCCGCCCCCCTCCTTCACTCCAACCCACTCCCCCACACGCCCAACAGTGGCAGTTGGTTGGGTCATCAACTTTTCCTGATGCACCTCAACAGCTGTAGGTCTGAAGCAGCAATGCCCCACCCTACTCCCCCCTTCACCACCTCCCCCCCCCTCTCCCTTCCCCGGGCCCCCCCTGGCGCAACCACCATGCAGTCGGTGAGGAGAGGGGAGTTAAAACTAGGGCACAGACGACTGGCCTCCTTCTTTCCCCTGAAACCAGAGGCACAGTTCCATCCGAGAGACAGAGAAGAGAGCGCAGGCTGAGGTGGAGACAGACAAGACCACTGTTTGGGGATTTTTGTCTGTGAGAAGACCGTTTTTGGGCGTGCGCGCGAAGCAAAGGGACCTTGGGCGCTTTCCGTTTCGGTTCGTTTTCCCCCCCCCGCCAAAAGGAAGGAAACCCCTTCAGATCCACGTTTTTCATTCGCACCCGTCGCAGTCATGCTCAAGCGCACAAAGGTGAAGATCGCCATCTTTGTGCTGGTGGTGGGGATGGCCTCCATGTTCACGGCGGTGGTGACGGACCACTGGGCGGTGCTGAGTCCCAAAGTGGAGAGCGTCAACACCACCTGCGAGGCGGCCCACTTTGGCCTGTGGAGGCTTTGTAAGAAGCTCATCTACATGAGCGAGGAGAACTACAAGGGGAAGGGCTGCGGACCGATCAGTCTTCCTGGAGGTAAGACCTGGTCACGACAACCTAGGGTAGAACCCCTAGTTTATCCCTGTCCATTGAACCAGGCTGTATGTCTCTGTTCCTCCTGGCTCTGTGTGCCAATGCTAAACCTCCTCCATGTCCCAGGCTTTGCTTGGTAGGTTCACCAACTAGACAGCAAGAGTTGATCAGGTGGTCCATAGGAGTCCATGTGATGTTGGTCATCAGTACAAACCGTCACAGTATTCGTATAGTGTACTGTGCATGTCGAGTATACACTCTGTATATCGAGTATTTCTCGACTTTACACGATACAATCCTTCATGTTTAATAACTGGTCGTTAATGTTTCTTTAAAAGTTCTCAGAGAGCCCGATAGGTTAGTAGCAGGACTGAATCGAACAGCTTTTATGAGTATACATCTGTCGACGTTTGAAACTTAGTTCAGTGTTGCGAAAGCGAGGTTGGCGGTCTACCATGTTAGACTGGAAGGGTCCACATGCTTTGCTAATGGTTTTCTACTGCCACCATGCTTCTGTTATGTGGGCAATGTGACCGGTGAGTGTTCCATGTAGCTCACAACACTCATCACAATGCAGAGGGCCTCCTGTCAGTCCATTGTTAGCAAATGAATCAATCAAAATACCGTTTTTTCCAACCTAGCGGACAAAACGGCCTGAACGAGAAAGCGTATGGTACTTGAATCGTGCGAGGTTCTCTAACCCTAACCCGGAACCAGACCTGTATGGTCTTGTCTTTTATTGTCTGTTTAATACTCACTCAAAGGCTGCAGTTACCAATTATAAGGAGAGTTGACACCCCATACTAGGATGTTTTTTTTTAGCTTAGCAACTAAATCTTGTTAAACCTCTGATCTTCCCAGGGCCTATCCAAACATGGATTGATGCAGAGGCTCCGAAGGCCTTAAAATAAACTATTTAATGAGCGCTGAACATTGACCTTTACTACAATAATAGGAGAACGCCAACCTTTGAAAGGAAACAAGTGCTTTGCCTAATCAATGACTCGAAGAACAAAACGGAGACCCTGTACAATTGTCAGTTCACATTAGACGACTAAGAAATAGATGCCAGCCACAAGGATTTATTTAAAGTATGTTAGAAAGATGATGGTCCTTTTGCAATTTTCCTTTTTGGGCTTGAGAACACACACACACACATACACAGAGAGACACATATGGTTGGATTCTACTGGACTAGCAGGTGAAGAAGAGTTATTTCCTTCAGTGTCAAACAGCAGAGGACTTCCTCAACTCAATAAATGTGCCCCACCCACCAAACCACCCACCCAGCCAGCCAGCACAGTAGATCAGGAATTAGAGACTGGTGGGAGGCCCAGGCAACAGACAGAGACCACAGACAGACGTAAATACCTCACTGAGATCCATTTTCAAAGCATCTTTGACATGTGCTGAATTGACAGAAACAGGTTGGACACTAACCCAGAGTGCAGGGGTTCCGAGGACTGAATATAATGGGTGGGGTATGATGCCCAAACTAGCAGCATGGTCAGTTTGTGAAGTCAGATGGATGGGAGGAGAATGGGGTTCATAGGCGTTGTCCAAACAGGTGAAGCACAGGGTTGAAAATATGGATTGTGTTCAGCATTTGCTCAGGTGCCTTTGGTGTACCTATCTTACAGGCTGCTGGCTCTCTTTAATAATAATTAAGATATTGTTAAATGATTAGAAATACGCATGAAAAAGGCAGGAAAGTAGTCAACTTGTAGTAGTACAGTTATAAAAAAGAACATCAGTTACTTGGTTCCTAACGACAAGCAATGCTGACACAATATTAAGTTAGAACACGGACATGACATTGATGCCAAGTTGTAAATAACTCATGGAGATCCTTCCATCAGTTGCTAGGAGATACATTTTCGCCCCTTCTCTGTATTGCTAATGAACACAATTTGTATTTGGACCCTTCTAAATGACAGAAAAGCCAACAGCTATCTCATGCAGTGCGTGACATGTATCTGTTCAGCCTTTGGCACTTGCCATCTCCGATAAAACGGCGACTCATTACTGTGTAATCTCCATAAACAGACTGAGTGTCGCGGACATATTATTTTGAGCATGTGCCTTATGTTTGGAACAATCCAATTATGTAGATTGGAAGACGTTCCACTGAAGACTGAAGTGCAGAAGTGAATCAGTATTTTGACCCATGGCATTGTGTTCTGTAAGGGTTCAGATCATTGGTGACCATGTGCCTTCAGTCAGAGATTACACCAGGTCATCAAAGCTCTCAGATGTCACTTATTGTTTAAACGTTCACTGTCTGTTTGTGGACGAGTGCAGGCCAGGGATACAGTTACCTGATCTGCCAGTGTTGCAGAAACAAAGACACGAGGGCCCTTTTCTGTCGAGCGTGGCGTCGCCACAGACTCGTCACCGCAGGAGGATAAATATAGGCATCGCAAATACCCAGCTGTCCTGATCTCGAAGCTGATGGGGAGTCAAGTGTTTGCACAAGTTCCCGAGCACTTTTAGATTGACAGGGCCACCTGCACAAGCCAGGCATAGTCATCCCCGTTCCCTCGGGGACTCAACAACCCCCGCCCCCCAAAGGGAGCCCCTAAATCCCACGCCCCATGCCCCATGCCTGCTCACTGGGCCCTTAATCGTGTAGGCTCCCCAGGGACTGGGTAACATACAGTGCATGGTGGACTGGGCAAGCAAAAACCCTGGAATCTGCCCTGTTGGTGCTTTAGGAACATGCCACTCTTGGGCTTGGCTGCAGCCATGGAAGAACCAATTATATCTCAGTATTGTGTGGTCTCCCTACCTAACTTTCCATAAAGACACCGGAAGATATTGCATCATGAATCGCCTCATGACCATGTGCTGCTTTGCTTAATTTAGACTTTTTACAGGCAGAGAGGCATTTGACATTGTGAGTTGTATTGAACTTGTATCCTCTGTCTTTGCGTGATACTGCCAACTAAATTCACCAGGACTTTGAAGTGTAGTAAAGTCATTCCAGTGTTATGCACCTTCACCGCATGCCCGTATGCAACCGGATATAGTCTGTAGAATCGTCTTCAGCTGTGACCACACTGACAGATGAGGCCAAATAAAGTAGACCGAATGAAAACACCGGCTTGGAGGTCTGCGGCTAACCCAGACCCCCTCTGTTGACGAGACGAAGAGGGTGTTAATGGCCAAGCTGACGAATCTACCGAACGTCCAGCGAGCCACGTGATGGTGCAGGTGCTCGCTGCATCCTGCGAGAGCACCGACGAGAGCTGAATCTCACCAGGTGACGACGCCCATGAGCCAGATGTGCAATCCAAAGACGACCGAGTGTGAGTGTATTTCCGACAGTGGGGTGAGGGGGGTGCGGTAATTAAACCATAAAAAGCCAAGCTGTGGCACAGCGTGATTGGCCTAACTCCTGGACTACGGGGTCTCCATTAATGAGTAAGGGGGTTGATAGGACGATAGATCCGAGACACGGGTCTGAGAGGTCCTTGTTGAGGTATGCGGCGCCGGCTGTCTAATGCAAGAGCCATGAAACACTCTCTGTTTCCAGAGCCACGACCAGCGCCACCAAGAAGAGGTGTGGCAGAGGCAAGTCTAAACGAGATGCTCGCGTCGGACTGCGTCTTTTTCGAGGCAAGAGGGCTGGGAAATAACACAGCGACTCGAAGCCATCGAGGATATCATCATGCCCTTTGAATATGTCATACCTCCCGTCTTTCTCTCTCTTTCTTTCTTCCTTTCTTTCTTTCTTTCTTTCTTTCTTTCTTTCTTTCTTTCTTTCTTTCTTTCTTTCTTTCTTTCTCCCTCCCTCTCCCTCTCCCTCTCCCTCTCCCTCTCCCTCTCCCTCTCCCTCTCCCTCTCCCTCTCCCTCTCCCTGTCCCTGTCCCTGTCCCTGTCCCTGTCCCTGTCCCTGTCCCTGTCCCTGTCCCTGTCCCTGTCCCTGTCCCTCTCCCTCCCTCCCTCCCTCCCTCCCTCTCTCTCCATCTCACACGCACATCTCACATTCTCTTTCATTCATTCTTTTTTTCTATATCCTATCAAACCAAACATAGAAGTGTATGTTTGTGACAGGAGCACAGCTAGGATCTCTCCCATGGCCCTGCCTGCCTTCCAATATAAAAAAGCGGATAGGCCTGTTGCTTAGTAACCACCTCAGTATTTCCCCTTGATGGCCAGTATGTCCTAATTGACAAAAACATCCTGTCAGCATGGGTCTAGATATTTTACAAAGTTACTCATATGGAAGAAAAAAATACATCACTGTTATTTCCTGTGTTTTTACTTGCTTAGATGAACATTGTTTTAATACTCACAACTTAACAAAGACTGAAACAACAATTGTTTACTAAAGCATCTCAATCAGACACATTCAGAATTATTTTAGGATCACAATGGGTTGGAGAAGGGGGCTATCCCTCAAACCTGGTTTACTGTAGCAATCAAGTGCGATTTATCTCAAAGCTTTAGTGCTGAAGCTGACTAGATCATTTACTCTACTTAGCTCCCATAGTTAATTCACACATGAAAACCTGCCATTATCATTCCCCTGGCACCAGTGGTTGGGAATGAGGATTAGATACACAAGAATTGCAAGGACTTGAATCACACATCTGTCAAGTCACCCCCTACAGATTAGCAATCTCATATTGAGCTTGGCCACCAAATATCAGGAAGGGAAACGAGCCCTCTTCTTACTTTGGTCTTGTATCCATTCAAACGCTTGTTTTGACATCTGGCTCAGCATCAAAGGGTAATGCGATACTCCCTGTGCGAATCCCCGAGATCACATTCAGTGGGTCAGCTTTTGCTAGTGGTTAGCACTGATCCCTGAGGGTTAGCACCTTGTGCGGGTCAAACTGAGTGAATGGGATGTGTGCTATTAGCATTAAAGTGCTGGAACACTTTAAAGCAGACAAGCTGTCAATCAAACTGATCAGAGGAGGGACGTCTTACGTAACCAGTGCAAACAGTTTGATGAGACATCTTTCCGGTGGCATCCGTTGAACGTTTTGAGTAGTTGCGTCAGGAGTAGAAGACGAACCCCCATTGTAAAATAGACTTTTCTCAAAGATGGAGCAGAGATTGATTCAAAGTTATGTGTAGTTGTAAATCCAAAGGCAATTTTTTTTACAGGTTTGTAAGACTAGGTTGTGTAGATGTAGAGTTTAGAAGCTAGATTGTTTAAACATTAAAGTATGGGACTGCATTGTGTAAAACGTGTGTGATGTTCATTGGATGCAATTGAATGGAATTGTAGACATATAGTTTGATATGTTGAAACCTCAGTTTCAATCTCAGATACAGTTTTCTTTTGTTTCCAGTGGAGAACTGTACATACTTCAAACATTTCACCCCAGGAGAAGAGGCTGAGATTTTTGAAGTCAAAACCCAGAAAGGTAGGTTTGTTTGTGCTTTGTCAAATCAAATCAAATGTTGCTTGTATTGCCTTTTCTTACAAGTGATGTCATAACAGCTTCACAGATGCCCACAGTTCTGCAACTAACCAACCTAACCCTCAAAGAAGCCAAGGAAAAAAACTGAGACTACCGTAGGAGGAACATTTCACTGAGGGATCCCCTCCTCCGGACATGAACATTTCAACGAGAAAAATAGCATACTGAACTTAAAATATTTGTATTGAATGTAGAACGACACAGGGACACACTAACTGTTATATTATGTGGGGAACAGTACAAACCAACTCTGAAATCAGCTGGAGTGTACCTCAGAGGTAGCACCTGTGGAAATGGGGAGAAGATCAAGATCTACTCTATACTATCCTTTGGGCTCACACAACCTCAGTCTACTAAACCAATAGGCTTCAAAAACGTATTTTCTTCTGATTATAAGGCGAGAGAGAAAGACAGAGAGAGAGGCTGGCTTTCTGCTTCAGCAAGCAACACTGACTGAACTCGGGATGACAGCGCCAACGTCGGTCACTGCCTCCCGCCCCAACCCCAGAGACACATCTACAACCGTGTGCATGTCCAGCCCACTCTAAGCATGTTTCGGATCATATGAAGACAGGCCCCCTCCCATGTCGAGTGGGCCGGGGTGCCAAGCACACGCGGAGAGCTGTCTGAATATGTTATCTCGGGGTAAAAGGGAGCGGATTCGAGCCCGGATGCACGTGGTTCCTTATGCATCACAACACATTGTGCGACGCACACACAGCGCTCACACACAGGGAGTTACTGTGTGTGCTGTGGACATCGTCCCCATCTTGGACATCATCCACACAGACGCATCATCCACACAGACGCATCATCCACACACACGCATCATCCACACACACGCATCATCCACACAGACGCATCATCCACACAGACGCATCATCCACACACACGCATCATCCACACAGATGTATCATCCACACACACGCATCATCCACACAGACGCATCATCGACACACACGCATCATCCACACAGATGTATCATCCACACACACGCATCATCCACACAGACGCATCATCCACACAAACGCATCATCCACACACACGCATCATCCACACACACGCATCATCCCCATCTTGGACATCATCCACACAGACGCATCATCCACACACACGCATCATCCACACAGACGCATCATCGACACACACGCATCATCCACACAGACGCATCATCCACACACACGCATCATCCACACACACGTATCATCCACACAGACGCATCATCCACACACACGCATCATCCACACACACGCTTCATCCCCATCTTGGACATCATCCACACAGACGCATCATCCACACAGACGCATCATCCACACACACGCATCATCCACACAGACGCATCATCCACACACACGCATCATCCACACACACGTATCATCCACACAGACGCATCATCCACATACACGCATCATCCCCATCTTGGACATCATCCACACAGATGCATCATCCACACAGACGCATCATCCCCATCTTGGACATCATCCACACACACGCATCATCCACACACACGCATCATCCACACAGACGCATCATCCACGCACACCAACATACAGTTGCACGTTCCAACCCCCATACAGGCACATTTTACCCATCCCACAACACGCACATACAACCTAAACACACACACACGCGTGTTCTGCCATTGCAATGCTAATGGTTAACCCTAGAGGCATAGCCCTTAACTGCATCAGCACTGACCCATTCCATACCCCCCTAGTGATCTTCCACTGCTCAATATATCATGAGATGATCATATAAAGTTCATGGATCTGACCATGGGGACATCTATCCAAGCAAATCTACCAAAGCCAACACATTTAGAACCTCACTTGAGGAACTCAATAAGTAAAGCTGCAATCGAGCGTGAAATAAATATTTCAATCCGATGTTATATGAAATGTAAAGACGGTGCGCTCGAGTTCCTTCCTATGGGCTGTTTCATGAGGACAAGAGAACTCCGATGTTATATGAAATGTAAAGACGGTGTGCTCGATTTCCTTCCTATGGGCTGCTTCATGAGGACAAGAGAACTGGACTAGAAGGTTGGAGCTCAAAGGGAGTGAGCTCCAGCTTGGGCCCATCTCACTGAAGGCTCTACCCTGAGGAGGGGCTTTCCCCCTGGGCATGCTTTCTAAGCGAGCAGGCAGTAGATTAAAGGCCTAGCTAAAGATCCCTGCACTGACTTCAGTAGTGATGGCTGGCCAAGCGGCTTGGAATAAAAAGACTTTCTACCATTGAGTTTCGGTAAACCTTTTGTAGAAATGTCTTACTTAATTTGATTGATCTTTAATTTGTAACTGAAGTGGTTCCTAACAAAGAGGCTACAAACTAAATTCAAATATGACCAAGAGCAATTTATTTTTCAATATCCACATTAATTGTTAGCCTAGCTTCGATAGCATATAGAGATGACTCCCCAAATGACTATATGCCAAAATCTGTCTCTCCATGTGACATTTCAATTATGCCCAATCAATGTATTTTCCTGGGCAGAACTTAAAGATTAATTGAAAAATCTGCATGCATTCAGAAGCCCAATTAGTCTCTGTGCGGGAATGTAACGCATATAATTGATTTTGAGACAGAATGATGCAAGTAACACAATCATCCGTTTTAAGCTGTCCTCTAGGCTGTTTGTTGATAGCATGTGTAGAAAAATAATGAACAACAGTCACCACACCACATCCACACAGGTGTTCCCAGCCTCCACGTTTGATTCTGATTTAATAACTTTGTAAAGTCATAATTAGTGTTCACTCTTTAATTCAGCAGAGCCTTGCTGGGCTCTAGTTCAGTCAAACAAGCGCCACAACCTTACAGTATAACTGCCGAAAATCTATTACTGAGTCATGCTGAGTCATGCTGTTTGGGAAAAGGTTATTTTCCAGTGATTGCGCGCCACTGTTTGAAAAGTTTACAATAATCTTCATTTATATCATTGAAACATGTATCATATTATAAATTACAAAATGTATGATTTGGGCTTCTTTCAGAGTACAACATCTCTGCAGCCGCAATCTCCATCTTCAGCCTGGCCTTCATGATCCTGGGGACGTTGTGTCTGGTGGGGTCGTTCATGGGCAAAGGGCGAGACTACCTCCTCAAGCCTGCTGGGATGTTCTTTGCATTTGCAGGTAGGCCCACGACTGAATAACAAAGACGTAGAAACTGTCTGAGAGTGCTGCACACAGGGGTGGCAGTTGGAATGATTTGGGGGCTAGTTCACTGTGCAAAACGACGCTTCTATATGATTCAAAGGGTTTGTCCGTTGTGGTCAACTATACATTTGGCTGGGGTAATGCTCGACTCTGCCAAAGTAAATTCCTTGTTTGTGCAAACATTCATGGCGAATAAAATCCCTTCTGATTCTGATTCTCTGCGCCTGCTGATCTAGAATCGGTAGGGACGACTCCTAACCTCTTTTCTTACCCAATCCCAGGACTCTGCTCCATCATCTCGGTGGAGGTGATGCGTCAGTCCGTCAAGCGCATGATTGAGAGTGAGGACACCATCTGGATCGAGTACTCCTACGCCTGGTCTTTCGCGTGTGCCTGTGCTGGCTTTGTCCTCCTCTTCCTCACCGGCATCGCCCTTCTCCTCCTCTCGATGCCCCATATGCCTCAGAACCCCTGGGAGACCTGCATGGACGCCGAACCAGAACAGGTGGAGTGACGGAAGAGGAAGGACGCAAGGGAAGAGCAACGCTTTTTTCGAGGAGCGACATGAACGTCGATATTTTTACAAGTCACATCCACTAAAGGTTAGGCAAATGAGTTGGAAAGCTCTTATGGTTCAGGGTCACCACTCGAATGTTATCATGTACAAGCACCTGCTCACAATTTTTTCTTGATGAGATTAAAAGTAAGGAACTTAAGATGTCACTATTGACATAAGTTTGATTACAAAAAAAATCTTCAGTGTTCTGTACATTTCTAATAATCAACATCATTTTAAACTGACCACTCTTAAGTGGACTCTTCACTTTGAGTAAGATCATGCATGGGTGTCATAATGAGATGTCCATCCCAACCAATGGGCTGTGTGGTAGGAGATGAAGAAGACAGTGCAGGCTTGTTTGTATGGTGTGTGCCCCCCAAAGCCTATCCAGAATGTTAAATACTCCTTCTGTCTAAACCATTGAGTGCCATGCTGGAAAGGGTTCAGTTCTAGCAGGTGCACACACAATCCAGTTCAAAGGATTTCTTAGAATTTTGGTGGCTTCATGTGTTATGGGGTAACCAAAGAAGTACTGAAAGTTCATCGCTTAGATGACTTATTCTGTTTCAATGTTTCAATCACTCAAGAACCTTTCAGTGTTGGATTGTGTGTGCCTGCAATTTAACAGTAGAGCTTTCATCACCTGAAATAACCCACTGCAATTATTTTTCTCAAAATTCTTACTGTGATAAAATGTATGAGGTTGTTATGTCTACAGTATGGATAACTTTAACATCCTTGTCTTTTCAAGATTGTATCACCTCAGATTACATACACTGGATGTCAATAACGACTGAATGTATACCATTCTAACTAGGTGTCTATGGATATACAACATGGAAAATGGATGTAATTACCCTTTGGGTACATTTATATGTTATAATCTACAACTTTTTTGTATTTCTTAGAACTATTAGTCTAGGAATCTTTTGATATATTGAAATGTACATTGCTTACATTTAAAATTAACCTCACAAGTTCTTATGCCCCTTTCCTCATGTGATTTGAAATGGAACTGATAAGGTGAATAAAAGAGTTTTGTCAATGTGATACATCCGCTACAGGAGCATTTCAGTCTTGAACTTGTTTCATCATCTATGTTCAGACCAGAATTTGCCAGGCATTTTGTCATCATACATGTCCCAGCTCTGTTTTCCAAGATGTGCATGTGCGTACACGCTGAATAACCGGTTTATAATACACAAAACGTCATTACACTTGAGTGTTAGCAAATCTACTTTGAGTTTGTCCCCTGATTTAGCTTCTAACATTCTGGAAAATACTTTTCCATGCCCAGTCACAAGAGAGGGACACTACAGAGGAGTCTAGGGGAATAACTGAACGAAGACTGATGAAGTGTAACCATGTAAAACGCTCATCTCCCAGGTGTAGCATGAAAGCGTACAATGGGTTGAATCATTTATGGAATATTCTTTTGGCTCTGGAACATGGTTACTGTTGCTGGGGCTTTGAGTGCCTGCCAGAACCAGCCATGTCCATAAGCAAGAATGACAGCATGGAGTCTACACAACCAGTCCCTACTGAGGGTGAACACATGACTGTGTTGGTATGTTTGTATGGGTGACTTGGGCTGATGAAAGAGCATCAGGAGTACGAATTCTGTCTTTACAAACATTGTTGACTTGTTTTATGCAAGATAAACTTACCTATAAAGGGAGAAGGGACTAATTAGGTTGACACACCGAGGGTGTAGAAGAAAATGGGGAGAAAGAAGAAATGGGTGATGTGACAGGAAAACAGAGCTTTTTGTTTAACTCTTATGCTGCCTTCGGGTCACATGACCCAAAAGTTCATAACGAACCATCGTTGTGTTTACCCAATACAAAAACAAATCATTTTCTTTTAACCTTCGCAATGTGGGGGGTTTGAGACAGCCCAACAGTTAAAATAAAATGCTTCACTTTGTTTTTGTATGCGGTAAATTTGTCGCAATACGACGATGGGCCACAATGACTGATGGGTCAGAATGACCCGAAGATAACACAAGGGTTAAGCGACAGGTGGGATGCAGATTGAAAATACAAGCCCGTTTTAGATTTCACAGCCAGATCTTCAGGGTTGTCTGAGGTGTGGGGAGAAAGATAATTCACATTTTGGAGTATGTTAGTATGTCTTAATGAAGACAGACAAAGACAGAGTAACCATTTCAATAAAAACACTTTAATAGAGAAACAAATTAAAAAAAAAACAAAAAGAAAAGAAAAACCTTTGAAACACAAAGTCTAAATCCTTTATCATAACCACCACCGATTGAAATGAAAAGTGAAACAGAAATATTCATTATTATTAAGGACCCACATGTGTGGAACCTTTAGGATCTGTATCCAGGACAACAGGTGTGCCATGAATTTACTGTTGTACAGAGGGGAACAGAGGAGACTAAAGACAAGATGGACGACTATGACAAAAGATGTGGCTTTTACAAAAGGCTGAACACAGTGCTCTCTACTGGCTGGGCAAAAGGGTGCTCCCATACAAATCGGCCATTTAAGTTCGCTAGGCAAGGTGTACACAAAGGCAACGTGAAGGAACTAAAAAAAAAAAAAAAAAACACTTAGGTGTGTTGATATGCAAGTGGGGTCAGGTGTGGGTGCGCAAGCCATTCAAACCCACTGAATGAAAATCAAATAATTCATTTTTTTTAAGTGTTTTCTTTTTTATACCTTAAAGTCCTTCTCAATGTCAGAAAGTCAGAACCATGCTGGAAACAAGTTTACCATAATTTGTTGCCATATACACAAGGGACCAACATGTAGAATGGCTCAATTTCATTTAATTCTGAAATTGACATTTGAAAGACTGTGGAAATTAGGAGGAATTAGTATTGCCCCATTTACAACAACTAATTTGTGGGAAACAGATTGACGTTCAACACTTATTTGCAATGTTCAAGACTAAACAATGTGGCATGTATTGGGAGCAACCTGCCCAGCAAAATAATTCCAGAAAAATTACATGACCATTACATAACTCATTGACATGTTAGTAAAATATTATAATAGTTTTGTTCATAATGTCACAAGTCATTGTACACATCAAATAATATATAAAAATGTGACTTTGTAGGGACAGAACAAAAGCATGATTTTGTTTCTCTTTTTACACAAATCAATACAAACCATTTGATAAAAACAGGGGGGAAAACTAGCCAGGTCATCTTGGCATGCACAAAATGAACGCACAGTCTTCACGAAAATCATTGTCGAACCACAAAGCACCGGTAAAATTAAAGGGATCTTGTTTAACGGTTTTGATTTAGTGATAAAATAGAAGGAAATACGGAAATATTACCAAAAAAATTGGTATTCTACAGAAGAAAAAAAAAATGCTATTAGCCTGCAACATAAAATGCAATCTTTGTCAAAACAGCCACAAGTGATCTTACAAAAATTAAATCAAAAAATTACATTATATACTATATATATATGGATATATACTATACAACATTGTAACTGACAACTGGGTCCTCCTTGTCCATTTCGGTAGTTTTAGTGAATTTGCATAATTAAAAAGGGCATACCTCTTCTTTAAACTGCTTCTACAAAATTGAGGCGATCCCAAAACCTTTTTTGTAAATACCTAGAAAATGCATATTTACAAGTTTGTGTACTTTGAGTGACAAGTCAAAAAAGCCCAACCTTTCTAATTTTGGACCTTGGAATTCTAGTGAAATCATTTGAAATAAATAA
Source organism: Hypomesus transpacificus (assembly GCF_021917145.1). Classification (NCBI taxonomy): domain Eukaryota; kingdom Metazoa; phylum Chordata; class Actinopteri; order Osmeriformes; family Osmeridae; genus Hypomesus; species Hypomesus transpacificus. Next base: position 805,584 of record NC_061080.1, read on the forward strand.
TTGAAGATGATTGTTATCAAATTTGATCAAAAATAAATGATTAGTAGATGCTTTTTTTAATGTGTTGGACTCAAGACAGTTATGTTAGTTGATGGGCAGATAATTCAAAGCTAAAGAGTTAAATTAATGTAATTATAATCAGTCACAATTGCTGTGATTGTAAAAAATTGTTTTGTTGTTTGGGGTGGGGGGGGGGGGGGGCAAATAAAAACTGTAAAATAAAAGGTTACAAAAACTTTACACCATGAAACAATTATACCAAACCTGTTACCAGTTTGCTTTGGATAATCATTGGCATGATTATTTTGTTGTTATTTTTTTAATGTTGATATATATATATAAGTAAATAGAGAGCACACACTATAAAAGATTTACGTTCAGCTTGATGAATCAACCCTAATATGTTTCGTTCTTAAAATAATTGGTTTAGATGTGTTAGTTAGAAGTGCTCTCTGGTCAAAATTGGCCTACACTGGAAGATATATTTTGTGTGGTCGATGACCCATGATGATTGTATTTACATACATTACAAATCAAAACATACTTGCCACAAAAACCAATATTCCTGCATTCTAAATTTACCCGACAACAATAATAAAATGTCTCAAGAGTTCTGTAAATGTAACCTTTGTTAAAAAGAACCGAATGCAAGGTAGTGATATTGCTGTCATGAGTTTCGACAGAGGGAGTAAATTGTATTTTACTGGGTTTAAATTGGTCAAAACATCACTTGAAAGAATCACTTGTTTCTGGATCACCGTTATGCTTGAATCAAAGGACAAAGACGCATCAAATTTTGATTTCACATCCGCCAACCATCCTGCATGCCCACCTGCTTGAGCATATCCCCTCTACACTTTCACATTCCTTTTGAGTCACCATCACATTAAAAAAACATTCCAAAAGACAAACCATTAACATATACCTGAAAAAAAAAAACGAAATCACTGGAAAATAATTGTTGATTGGTAATGCAACAAGTTGAGATGGAATCCGCTCACAGCACAACCCACCTACACAGACCTTTTAGTCAGGAAGGAGAGAAAACTGTCTCAAGCTATAAGTGGAAACAGAAGTAGCGGTATACTAGCAACATAACTACAACAGATAAACATAGCCTGCAAATTTCAGAAGACTGTACTTTAGAGCACATGCATTGGCTAGTCAAAGCACCGGTCCACAAAGATGGTATTGGACTTGGGTTCTTTTTATGCCCCTTCTTCACTAAGATGGAATCACACAATGGTGGGGGCTACACCTCGCTTCAAATGCAACTATGCAGGCTTATCATGTTTCTATCGTTTTCCATATTTTCAAAGACACGAAGCCTGTGGAAAAGGGAAAATGTACGTGCGACCGACATCTTGAAATCTATAAATGCATTTTTGTATGTTTTGCGGTGTGTGCGTTTATGCAAGAATCAATATGACAAAACTGATTAATCTTTGATGCTGTAGTTGATGTTAAAAGGTGAGGATTAGGTGTTTAAGGATTAAGGATCCAAAGCAAACCAAGACTAAATGCTAACATGGTACAGGAAAATTTAGGTACATGTCTGTGGCATACAACTCAGTCATTTATTTTCTTTTATGTACAGATTAAGAGGGAAATTTATCTACTTCTATACATTGTTCCATATAGTTCAATACATCAATTGACCACTTAGCTGTTCTGCCTGTTTTCACAACCAGGATGAAAATCAAGACGCTTTAAGTCCACTCACACAATTGAAAAAACAAACTAAACAAAGAAACCCTTTTAACAGACTTATTTAATGGCCAACATAACCAACTTCAAAAAGGGTTAAAGCTAACAGGCAGCTAAGTGGTCAACCGAATCCTGTGTTTTTAAAATATTTTGTAAACTTTTTTTTTGTTCTTTTTTGGCATTACGTACATATACAAGTGTACATATTATAAGTATATATTCATATATACACAATGAGTATGTATATATACCAGTAATGCATTCATTATATATACTTTTTTTTTTTTTTTCTTACTTTTTCACAGATATGTGAAACAGAAGAATCATTTGACTGTTACAAATAAAAGTTTGAAACAAAAGAAAAGCGGGAAACAATAACTATCAATAGAAACGATTTGTAAAAGCACTTGTACCATTTTTTTTTTCTTTCTTCCTTTTCATCAATTTTATCTTTTTTTTGTAGCTTTTTTTCTATATAAAGGAGAGGAATAGGGGGGGGGGGGACTCATTTAAAATAGGAATAATATCCATTGCTACCGTTTGAACTTCCTATACTGAGCTCTTGAAGTAAGGAAAGTGGGTCGCTGTTCTTCTTGACCTGTTCGGGGCGCGCTCGGGGCTTGGGCGGGGCCCGCAGGGCGCTGGCGTAGGACATGGTGGGAGGTTTGCTGAGGCTTTGGGAGCCCCCAGGACTCTGACCTGGCTCTGAGGGGGGCTGCTGCTGCTTGCTGTTGGGCATGAGGGGGGGGAACTGTCCAAGGTGCTGGAGGGAGTGGGGGGGTGGCTGGGTGGCAGCTGCCGCCGCCGCCTCTGCCTTCATCTGCTCCTCTGCCTGCCGCAAAGCCTTGGATGATGCTGCTGGGGAAAAGGGAGGAGAGGGAGACAGGGAGGAGAGGGAGACGTGGAGGAGAGGGAGACAGGGAGGAGAGGGAGACATCAGGACAAGGGACGGAAGAAGTGGAATTCAGTAAACATCACAGTTAGGGTCATTCTAAAAGATACTTCTAGATATCACATTGTGTTGCATAACCTTTTTTTTTTTGCACTAGACGAAACAACAAACAACGCCGACTTCAAAATGTGTTCTCTCTGGTTTCTTTGTTGATGCTATGCTTAGCATTAACAACTGTATCATTAACAACTGTATCATTAACAATGACAGCCAAACGACAGGCCCATCAGCAAGGCTATAGTTCACAACTCAAGAGACCAAACATCCTGGCAGCCTTCCCAACAGATTTGCCAACTGTGGGGAAACAAAGAATGCCAACTGTCAAACAGCTCAAAACTAAAAGATGGACTGAGAAGGCCAGCTGTCACTACAATGCCACTGTTGCAGCCCTACTGCGATTCACCTGCCAAACAGACTAGCTGGAGGTAGCAATCAAAAGCTCATATCCTTGAGAAAGACATGGTCTTTCCACTGAGGGAGAATTAAGCAATAAGCCCCAAGAGGCCGTGGTTTACGCTGATTTTAGAACAGGTAAGGGGAGTTGTTAGGCACGACGCGAAGCGGAGTAGCCAATCACAATCAAGGATTGGCTATGTGACATAGCCAATCACAATCAAGGATGGGAACAACCAATTTTAGAAACATATTTTGAAGCGGAGAATCAACTCCATGTGTTAATGGCATGGACCAGTTTTAGAACAAGATATTAGAATGGCATAACACTATGCACATGTATATATTTATACTATTATTGCAGGAATCACTGTGTGTACGATTGTTCTTGAGAACCGGGCACTCTATACAGTTGAAAATCAGTTGCTGTGTTGCTCAGGACCCAAGCGTTTGTTAAAATCAACAGCTGCATCACAGTCAAGGGCATCACAGGCACTGTACTACACAACGCAACGATAAAAAGCAGAAGGTAAGACTCCGGTCCCCTACCTATGAGGTCCCGGTGCTGAAGTGTGCTGGCTCCGTTGCATGGAATGTTGTGGAACGGGCCGGGGGGGCCTCCACCATTGCCAGGCCACAGCTCGGGCGGGGGGTAGCCGTAGGGGGCATGGGGGTGGCCGTGTTGGTGGGGGTGCTGATGGGGATGGGGGTGCTCCTGGAGGTCGGCTGGACAGGGCGGGGGCGCCTGGGCGCCGGCGGTCTCGTCTGGGTAGCTCGAGGAGATGCGCCTCTGGTAGAGAGGCCGGCCGGGACCCCTGGGTTCATACTGGTGGGAGGGAGAGGGAGAAGAGGTCAGGTGGGATTGAAGACAAGACAACCGCGTTGTTAAATCAACCACATCCATGAAAAAGCAGAAGCTGCGATCCTGATCCACACAAAATCTGTTAGTCGCCATGAAAAAGGCTCCTTTCTACAACAGCAACAAAAAGATATCTTAAGGCATATAAGTGATCTTTTGCCAAACATTATTTGGCAGACAGCCGCTGTTAGGTTGTACTTTATGTATTTCACAGCCAGTCTCAGGTCACTCAATGTGAGAAAGTGAATTATTCAATACAATGTAATACATTCCTTATTCTCACATTTCGATATGAGAACTGTAAGAGCACTGGAGGTTGAAAGGTTTAAAAAAAATAATAATAATGTGGGGAAAAAAAGACGGCTTCAAAAAGCAACCTTGAAAATCCTAAGGTTTTAAGTCTACCTCTATCTACAATGCTATCCAATCTGGAAGGTTCCGTTTGGCCTTACCTCTTCTACATTGTGAAGGGCAGTGGCGGCTGCTGTTCTGGGTGAGAGTGGATGATAGGATTCCTGGCCTGGACCTTGACCTTGCTGTTGCTGCTGCTGCTGCTGTTGTTGTTGTTGTTGTTGTTGGTGAAGCTGCATAAGGTGGACCTGCTCCTGCCTGCTGGGGTGAGCCATGACTGGAAGCCCGTAGGGGAAGCTTTGGCTTTGGCCCTGTCCCAGCATGTGGTTCTGGGCTACTCCCGCAGCTCCGCCGTGGGGCCACTGGGCCTCCTGGAGGAGGTATTTGACCTGCGCCGGAGGAGGGGTGGTGGAGTGGCCTTGCGGTTGGTGGGCCGAGTGTGGGTATGCGTTGGGGTTGTAGAGGGGGTTCCCTGGGTGCGGCTGCAGAGCCGGGTTGCCGAGGAGGTCCAGCTCGCGGCTGGGGTCGAGGGGGTAGGAACATGGAGGGAAGGAGCTTGTGTGATTGGCTGTAGTGGCAGATGGAGAAGAAGGGTCCCCCGGGGAACGGGACTGGGATTGGACCTGGCGGTACTGGAGCAGGCGGGACTGGGGAGGGGGCTGCATCTCAGTCGGGTCCCTGGGATCCATCTGCTCCTGGGGGGGCATCTCTCTCAGGAGGCCTGGGTACCTGAACACGCAAAACGGAAGTCAACCAACCAGGGTCTTCTAAATGGCATAACTGGTCTTCAGAGAGAGAAAGAGAGGGAGGCATGCTCACAGAGAGCATGGAGGAGAGAGAGAGACATAGAGCGAGGAGAAGAGAGACACAAAGGAAAAGATGAAGGTTAGGTTACCTGCTGAAGGGCGGGCCGGCGGCACCAGCCTCCTCCTCCATGCTGGCGCTCATTCTCCAGTTGGCCCGGAGCAGTTGTGGGGGGAAGCGGGCCAGGCCGGGCTGGGCCAGGTGGGCCAGCTGCTGGGGCAGTGGGAAGGCCACCCCGCCCTGGAGGAACGGCCCTGGGTCGCCCCACTGGCCCAGTCTGGCCTGCTGGGTCAGGGCCTCAAGAGCTACAGGGTCTGGATGAGAAGAGGATCCGATGTTAGCCGTAAAAAGGTCTGGTATGTACTTCCAAGGATATCCATCAGGATATTCAGAGTGGAAGGGTAAAGGCAAGTACTTTATTCATTGCAGCGGATAATAGCACAGAAGACACCGAGTTCTGATGAGCCTGATACTCACCAAGTCCATCTCCCATTCCGCCATCTTGGCTCTCCTCCCCGAAGCTATTGACCCTGCCGGGCTGGGACAGGGCTGGGTGGTGACCTCCATGGTGCCCAATGGGACCCCTTATCGAGTTGCCCATCTCCTCCGAGACGCCGGGGTCGCCTTCTAAGCCTGGAGACTGCACTCCTCTGTGGGGGGGCATGGGCCCGCTGAAGAAAGAAGGATTGTGACTGCTACTGGGGTAGGCGGGCGACAGCTGGGCCGAATGCTGTTGTTGGTTCTGTTGGGTCATGGAGGAGCCGGGATGCTGGGGGGGGACCCGGAACGGGAGCCTGGAGACGGGGTACTGGAAGGCTCGGCCCCCTGGGTGGGGCCCGGGGGCGAATGCTGGATTGGGGGGAGCCAGGTGGTAGTTGAGGGGTCTTTGGCCTGAGGGGTCCTTGCGGTGGAGCAAAGCAGCATTGGGGAAGCCCATTCCATCTGTCCCGGGGTCCAGGCCTCGACCTGGTCCTCCGGGGTCCAGCTCCCCCTAGTGGAGACGGGAGCAGAAGGATGACTTAGCAACAACTTATGACCTATGATTCATATTCTTCATGCAAGTAAAAGAGCAGGTACGAGGGCTGTGGGAGGGAAGTCAGGTACGCACTTTGTCCTTCATGTCTGAAGATTTCTTCTCTGGTGTCTGAAGGCGGCTCTGCTCCGACTTGGGACAGCCCTCCATCTTACCTGCACGGATCACAAACACACAGAGTTCGATCTTGTTTGGTTAACTAGTAGCGGCTAAATTAAGACAATCTGTCCACTGACCCCCGACCTGAAAAATCTAATGCATCCAAAATGTGATACTCCTATATCCTATGTATTAAACTACTGGTACTTTTGGGAACCTTTGCCTCATACCACAACAACCCCCCTTTAGGTTTTCCTCCTTCCTGTAAGCTGTACGTGCGTGTATACGAACCGTTCCTGATGGGGTCGGCCTGCAGCTCCTTGTCGGGGCTGGTCTGCTGGCCCAGGCCCAGAGGGGAGGGGTGGGCCACGCCCCCGCTGCCGTAGGGGATTGGTGAGCCGCGGTTCTGGGCTAGCAGGTTCAGGTTGTAGGCCATGGCAGCCTGGTGGCTCATGATGCGTGGGTCCATGGGGAAGCGGTTCTGGTAGCCGGGCCAAGGTAACTAAGCAGGGCAGGAGGACGTTTTTTTGAATTGTGCATGATTGTGCAATTTTTTGAATTGTGAAATCAAAATCAAGCAAAGGTTCAGGACAGGTTTTTAGGTCTCATGATTAGCATACTCCAGACATGAGAACGGATTCAGCCATCCTAATCAAAATAACACAATAGCAATACAAATACTATCATTTTTTGTAAACAGGTTTTTTATATGGACAAATATTGCTCTACAGACGCTTCTCTACATGAAGAGGACTGGAGATAGAGGTGGCAGGGAAAGGCTACTATAAAATTCAGCTTGTTCTAGGAGAGAGCTGTTTGATGTTGCAATGGACTCTGCCTCCCGTCAGTAGGGTTAGAGAGAGAGAAAAAGAAAAGGAAAACAAAAGTTATTTGTTCACGGAGAAGTCGAGGCTAAATTGACTCCAGCTGTGAACAGACCAAATCAACGCTTTCCAATGCCAAATGTTCCAATGGACATGGGCCTAAACCTTTTGGGGATGCTAGACGCTGGCGATGGTGAATACTCCAACACCAGAACAGACTGCTGGCGTCAGATGTCACTAACGAATGCAGTAATTACAGAAGGAACTCATGTCCTGTTTTTGATATACTATTTATATATCAATTAAGTAACTCAAAATCAGCCTCAAAGGAAGGCAAAACCCCATCTGTCTGCAGCCTGCGTATGAACGACAAGGATCCAACAGGCCTGTGTGCGTGAGTGTAGGATTGCTAGACATCCCGCGCTTGCATGTGTCGGCCCTGCGATGTCATAGGTCATAAGGGGGGGGGGGGTCACCATGGCGACAGGCTCACTCACAGGCAGAGGCATGGACATGACCATGTTGCCGCCGTAGACCGCGGGCACGTAGAGGATGCTGGCGCCCGTGTGGGGGTCGATCCGCTGCACGGGGCTGGGAGACTTGCCCATGCCCGCCGGCGTGCTCCCCGGGGGCGGGGAGAACGCCCGGATGGGGTTCCCCATCAGCACCGCTGGGTTGGGTTGGACTGGGGGGGTGGGACACAGAACAAGGGGAGATTTTGTGAGATTGGCATTGGTAGTTGCGGAAACAAAAAAACAATACAAAATCACCCCCGTAAAAGGCGAACTCCTTTATGATGCCCTGATGTCAGAAAGAAACAACGTGTCATCGAATGAGCGGTCTCCAAAACAGCTTGCTCTGTTCATTTTCTGCGTATTTCACGTTTATTTTTTTTGTCTACCACCACAGTGTTTCCTGTATGCTGTAACAAAGCCCATATTCACGAGGCAAGGCCCATCATTAGATCACAATCTAACAATTTGAGCGAGTTGGTCTTCAAACCAGTGGAATGATGCAGAGTTATATTTATTTAAGCGTGATGTTATCTTGGGTTCTCTAATCAGTTGACGAGGACAGCTAGGCTGACTGTGTCCTTTGCGATCACATCCTGGAATGATTCCTATCTTATTCTCGTTATTCTTGTCTAGGACGCCGAGGTAGCCCTAGGCCTTAACGCATGCATCTCCGACACGGAATTACTAGCTTATGAGGCTCTGGAGCCCTGTGTGTGCGTGTAGGGGTGGAGGAGAGAGGGCTTGATGGATAGATAATAGTAATCTTGCATAATGATGATGATTATGTTCATAATAACACCTTCTGTTGGGGGGTGTTGGGTACACCTCGGTACCCCTCTCCTCCGCTCATCATGCTAAAGCAACGGCCCAGAGTACACCTTTCCTTTTCCGGCCTCTCAATCACCATCCACACCACCCCCTTCCTTTCCCTCTCTCCTCCTCCCCCTTCTCCCCATCCCCCCAACAAGCGCTCATGCGGTGCTGTACTGGCTGAGTGAACTCATGATGACAGTTGTGATGCGAAGGAAAGGGACGTTCCGCTGGCCGTTGCTCTCCTTTACGAGCAGCATGCTCTGGGTTCAGCCACTCGACTGAAACATATCGGGCTTTCATACGCGCGAGTCGTTAGGGTCTACTGAACCAGCTGTGTGTCTCGGAGCAAACAGATATTTCCAAATTGTCTCAAATAGCTGCTTTTGAAAGTTCTTGGGGGGGGGGGGGGGGGAAAGTGGATACTTTGCAAAAAAAAAAAGCGTTTGACAAGGAAACTTCAGATCGAGCAGCAATATTTAATTCGATTTAACAAGGACCCACCCACATTTCTCCGTCTGGGGATTGATCCAAGTATGATCTTATGAGCAGAAAGTACAGACAGAACCTTTTGCAGTGTTTGGAGGTTGGGCCACAGTACCCATGCCAGACAAAGGACCGGGACACTCACCAAACCCTTCAGGTGGAAAGAGCTCCGTGTGGTTGGCATGTTGTCCTTTCCCCTGTTCAAACACAGAGAGAGAAAGGGTGTTAGGTAGCAGGGGCACAACCGCTTGTAGGGGAAGGAGGAGAGAGGGGGGGGAGAGAGCGAGAGAGAGCGAGAGAGAGCGAGAGGAAGAGCAGAAACAGCGAGCGGGCGTTTAGCCGGAAGGTTCAGGGTGTCCCACGTGTCACTACGGCGCCCGAGCGAGCAGAGCCTCGGGATGGCTGGGAGGAACGTGGAACCTAACTGGGGCCGGCTCGCTGAACACGCCTGAGGTGGAACCCAGTTCTAAACACACAGAAGGGGGCGAAACTGATCTTGCGAAAAAATCTTTGGTATTGTTCCTGTCATTTCATGTCACATCTTTTGTTGTTTGATATTTCTGTGTTTGTTCCCCCCCCCCCCCCATTGAGCTACTTTAAAAAGACATGAGACAAAAAGGCACTATAGCAGGGGTCGGCAAGTAACTTGGGCCACGGGCCAGTATTTTGTCACATTGAAGTGATAGTGTAGCTACTGAAGCGTAAACGTTTGGCCTATTCTCTAGCTATGGGTGGTAGTAAGGAGGAGTGTTCCCGACAATATATTAACTATAACAGACGCACGCATAATGCAAACCCTGCATAAGAGACAGCTTCTTGACATACTTGTAATAATAATAATAGTAATTATATGCTAGGGTACAGTCACCCGTATGTAATCCATCCATTGTATATTGCCATTAAATCGGATAAGGGATGGTGTTAGGGACGAGATGGTTGGGGTGGACACCACCACAACACTAACACAGCGTTACCTCACAGGCCTACACTGCTAGCGCCAGAAAGCGCCAGAAAGCGCCAGACTAGCAGAAGCAACAACAGGCATATAAAATATTTTCAATCCCATGTCTTTCCATTTGCACGGGGTTCCTCCCCTCTTCCCTCTCTGTTTCTGCTGGCAAAGAGCGACTTGACATCACTCTCTCGCTCAGGAACACGCACGTGACGTGCGCCCCTGACGCTAATAAGACAACGCAGGCGAGGTGAAAGCCCTTTTACAGAGTCTGTCCATATTTCCCCCTACCCGGAGGGCTGTGCCGCGGATATGGCTGTCGCTCCGTGCCAATCCACGATGACACAGCAATGGAGGGAGCCACGGCGCATCTATGGTGCCGACGTTGACGGTTATCTCTACGTGCCGAAACGCAACGCTGACAATCTCAATACGAGAGTGGAATATGGGTGAATGTTGTATAATTGATAGTTGGAGGCATGGAACACAATAATCCACTTATGTTTGAACTTTAGATGCTCGGGAACGCAGTCTCCGGGTGGGAAGAGTTTAACTGATAGCACTTGACATTTCCCCCGGTGAGCTAACCTACAACTTGATACGAGTTGAGTCGCCCCATGCACTCGGAAATTCAATGCTTCATGCATTTTGTTGCATCCATATCGCATTGACGTGTTCTGCTGTTGAATAATAGGATACCGTTTATTGAGATCAATAGATTTCAAATGTATTTATATAGGTTATTGAAGGCATTTTTCTGGATTGGTAAATCCAAAATGGAGTTCCTCATTCATGGCTGTAGTATGATGCCTGCGTAAACATAAACTGCCTTGGCCTAAGTGCTCTAGTAATAAAATAACAAGATGGCCTTTTGCACATAATACAATGGGGCATTGACATTACACGTTTCAGGGCTTTAGATGCATTGGTACGAGTCTCATCGAGGTTACGGTCTGTGTGAACACGTGCATTAACGACAGTGTAGATGATGGTGATATAGGTTGTTGGCAAAATAGCCCTAAAGTCACCTTAAAACTAACTACATCTGGGCCCTGGTCTATTGAGAACACCCACAGCTTACAGTAACTGTAGCGTTAAGGACAACTTGTGCGAACCGCGTGACGTCGATTTGGGTCATATTGTGGCCATCTGAAATAGAACCGCCTCAATGTCATTCAAGGTGTGCCAGGGGCGGCCTGAGGGCACAACAGAGGGTTTCCTGGGTTCGTGCCAGCCCAAATTACAGGCTTCCGGTGGGGTGGCAGTGCATCCACGACGGCAGGTGAGCTGGCACCCAACGAGTGTGACGAGAGAGGAAACGGAGAGAAAGAGAGAACATAGGAAGAGAGAGAGAGAGAGGGAGGACAGAAAACTGATGAGTGAACTAGAGAGACAATGACGGCAGGAATCATGGAAATGCGCTCTGGGTCCACCCCAGTCTCCAGGTTTCCCCCAAGTAAAGCAAGCAGCACCAACATATGCCTCATTAGATGAAACACGCGGGTATGTCTGAAAGCAAGATGATGTGGATATCCAGCTCATTAGGCCCAGTGGGTGAGCCTGGGCCGTGGCAGCTGGAGTGATTTAGTTAACCTTTACACTGGGCGCAGATCGCAGAGGCATTTCAACCCCAGCAAACAATAAAACACAAACCCCTTTCAAAATAAGACTCCTCCGAACCCCTCTCTGCTGGTCTTATATATAAATAAATATATTTGCTATATACACACCCAGTCTTCTCCTTCTGCATCTGGATATAAAAGAAAACAATTTCCTCCAAGCGAGGCAACCCAAATCAAAAGGGGTCTCCGGGTGCCACTTGAGGAAATTGTTCTTTTTTGGTTAAACTGAACTTGAAGACTGCCAAGCCGTCCCACTCCACCTCGTCTCAGACGGACCCCCACCTTAGGGCTGTCCAGCCCCGGAGCCCTTACCTTGGGGGGAGACTGCTGCTGCAGCTGCTGCTGCTGCTGCTGCTGGGGCCCCTGTTTGCCCACGGAGGCCTGGGGGTGGGGATGCTGGGGGTGGGCGTGGGGGTGGGCGTGCTGGGGGGCTCGCAGGGCGCGGGGGATGAACTCGGGGGCCAGAGGGTTGAGCACGTAGGTCTTCTTCAGCTCCAGGGCTTCCAGCTGGGCCTTGATCTGCTCGAAGGTGATGCCGTGCAGGCTGGAGTTCTCGTGGCAGATCGAGATGAAGTGCTCCCAGAACTTCCTGGAAATGGGGGGGGGGGGGAGGAGGAGGTGGGATGGGGGACAAGTAGAGGGTAGGAAGAGAGGGGGGGGGGTTGAGACATGAAGTAGATGTGGCATGAGTAACATCTACTGGCAGCATTTGGGTGACATACACAAGCAAGACGAACTGTAATCTGATCACACTAAGGAACGGACGCACACACACACACACACACACTTATGTTCGCAGGAGGAGAAACGTTCTGACAAAACACCAGCTATAACTGTAAATCGCACATGAATAAAGGATAAGAGCCAGTACCCTTCTACAGGCACGGCACACACAATGGAGGACACAGCGTCAAATTCTTTGTCGTTCTAACCCCACAAAAAAATAGACGAAAAAAAAATGCCTTTATTGAAGGGGCCCCTTTTTCTTATTTTTTCTGTGCGCGTGTGTGTGTGTGTGTCTTACATGCACATGTTGGGGATGGATGAGTCTTGCTACATGCAGTGTGGATATGAGGCACCGTCATCCTAGATACGACTTGTTCTAGGACGGACCCCCTGACGGGAGCCCCCCTCCCCCCCAGGTCCCCTCAAGCAGCACACTACATTATTAGGGGTCTACATCATTTCAAGTGCTCGTGCCATTATATTGAAGCTTTCGACGATGTCTCTGTATGTACATTTGCCTGCACTACTGTATGGCCTGTGTGTGTGTGTGTGTGTGTGTGTATGTATATATATATATATATATATCCTGAATAAGGCTGTGACATGCATTTACACATGTAGGAAAATCCAATCCAGATTATCATAAATCCATATGTATTTGATGTGAAGGAGGGGGCAGGGGGGGCGGAGTGAGGGGGGCTGTCAGACAGGAAATGGCAGGCCCTTTATTCACACATGTCCCTTCCACGGAAACACTCATGCGTCTGACAAGCCCACCAGGGGGGGGCTGGGCTTTCAACTGACACACACACACACACACACACACACATCACTACGGGAGGAATCTCAAAGGCTAAAAATATGAATGAGAGTCAAAAGATATGTAAAATGTACTCTGCAATTACAGCAGTTTCCTATTTTAAAAGTTCTTGGTGAAGAAAAAATTATAAATATTGCTGCTCTGAGGAGAGTCCAAACTGACAACGAAGCAAAGCGAGTCAAGGGACATCTTATTCCTTCGTTGTTGACGGCTGAGGGTAGATGGGTGTACAGTGTGTGTGTGTGTGTGTGTGCGCATGTAGAGTGTGTGTGTGCCTTCAGGGGGACATTAGCTGACCGCCTTCCAAAAGGCTGATTAATTCGAAGGGACCAAAAATAGCCTGTGCAAGTCACTGCAGATCAATTAAACACGTGCGCGCGCACACACCGACTGGCTGCATTTAAAGCATGGTTCCCCTGACCCAGATCAGGCTTGCTCCAGCAGATCGGACCAGGACTGCCTCTCTCTCCAGCCATGCTGAAGGGGAGGCCTGACAGCCAGGATGGTATCGCCCGCTAAGCTGACATCCTCCATCACAGAGGGGCTGCTGCCACTACTCTGGACTGGGCTTGGAAACAGCAGTGTCCTGCAGGCTCCTGAACACACTGTGTGAAGTGTGTGTGAAGTGTGTGTGTGTGCGTGCCCAGCGCTGTCATCCCAACCCACAAAAGGAGTCTGTATGCCGGAGGGGAAAAGCCACATCATAAGAGGGGAACAGTTCCCTTAATCTCCCTCTCTTTGTCCATGTCTCTCCCATCGCCCACCTGCTGGGGATGTAAACAAAAGGTAGCCAGGGTAGAGATGGGCAGGGGAGGGCTCTCAGCACACACAACAAAAGGTAGCCAGGGTAGAGATGGGCAGGAGAGGGCTCTCAGCACACACAACAAAAGGTAGCCAGGGTAGAGATGGGCAGGAAAGGGCTCTCAGCACACACAACAAAAGGTAGCCAGGGTAGAGATGGGCAGGAGAGGGCTCTCAGCACACACAACAAAAGGTAGCCAGGGTAGAGATGGGCAGGAGAGGGCTCTCAGCACACACAACAAAAGGTAGCCAGGGTAGAGATGGGCAGGAGAGGGCTCTCAGCACACACAACAAAAGGTAGCCAGGGTAGAGATGGGCAGGAGAGGGCTCTCAGCACACACAACAAAAGATAGCCAGGGTAGAGATGGGCAGGAGAGGGCTCTCAGCACACACAACAAAAGGTAGCCAGGGTAGAGATGGGCAGGAGAGGGCTCTCAGCACACACACACACACCTCCATCATGGGCCATCTGATACCAGGTTGAGGACCACAGACACACAGCTTCAAAAACCACCTTGCTGTTTAAGTGGCTATTTTTGATTGTTTGGAGGAGGAGGGGGGGGGGGGGGGGGTGGGGTACTTCTTCATCTCCCCCCCCCCCCCCCCTCCCTCCCACCCCCCCCCCCCCCCCCTCCCTTTCCCCCCCCTCCCCCTCCCTTTCCCCCCCTTCCCCCTCTCTATATCCCTCCCTCCCCCCCCTCCTCCCCTCTCCCTCCGGGCAGTCAGCTGAAGAGCCCAGAGAACAGAGCTGCAGCTTTTGGACGTATTGATGTAATTGCCGTCTCCCCAGGCTGACATTTCCACAACAACTCTGCCGCGGGCCGGACACGCCTGCGATTGGCTTATGCGCAACAGTTGCCATGGTGACCGAAGAGACGGGAAGGGGTGGGGGTTGCAGCTGGGATCGCTTTGTAGGGTGTGTGAGTGTGTTTGTATGCATGTAAAGTAGGGGGGGAGGTATGAGACGCCCCTTGATTCGCGGCCCTCCGTTAAACCCCCGAAAGCTAAATGAGACAGAGGAGTCTCGACCCGCGTCCGTTTGTGGATGTTTACGACCCCTAAAAGCCTCCAGCGCTCGTCATCCCTGGAGCTCCGTGATGTCATCCTCAGCTGATCCACCACGGGGAGGACATGTTGAAGAGGCTGGGGGAGGGGGAGACATCGAGGAGTCCTGGCAGGTCGGGGGGGGGGGGGGTCGTACCCCCCACTGTGCCTCTTCCTGCACAGCTGGCACCCTGACTGTGCACCCTCCTCGCTCCCCCTCTATATCTCCCTCTCTCTCACACACACACAGCCACCAAATACCGAGCGAACACAGTGACTAATCGTTCGAAACATGGGTTGAATCACTCCTTTCTCCATCCACATGCACACGGACACAACCTACCTGCACCTGCCCACGGAGCAGAGGGCTATGGGGTCTCCCACCACGGCCACCAGGGACTGGGCCCGGGTGATGGCCGTGTTGAGCAGCTTGTAGTTGGACAGGAAGCCGTAGTCCAGGTCCTCGGTGGAGTCCTCCACCAGCTGCTCCTTGCGCTTAATGGCCGTCTGCTTGTGCTTGCAGGTGTGCCGCGTGCGCACCGTGCTGAGGAAGAGCACCCGGAACTGCTTACCTGGAGGAGGAGGAGGAGGAGGAAGAAGAGAGGGGAAGAGGACAGGGGAGGAGTGGGAGAGGAGGAGGAGAGGAGAAGAGGAGGAGAGGGGAAGAGGATGAGGAGGAGAGGGGAAGAGGAGGAGGAGGAGAGGGGAAGAGGAGGAGGAGAGGAAGAGGGAGAGGGGAGGAGAAGAGGAGGAGGGGAGGAAGAGGGGAAGAGAAGGAGGGGAAGAGGAGGAGGAGAGGTGAAGAGGACAGGGGGGGAGTGGGAGAGGAGGAGGAGGAGAGGGGAAGGAGGAGGAGGAGGAGGAGGAGGAGTGGGAGAGGAGGAGGAGAAGAGGGTGAGGAGTGGCAGAGGAGGAGAAGTGGGAGAGGGGAAGGGGAGGAGAGGGGAAGAGGATGAGGAGGAGAGGGGAAGAGGAAGAGGAGAGGATGAGAAGAGTAGGAGGAGGGCAGGGGAAGAAGAGGAGTGGGAGAGGTTTGAGTATAATGGTTGTGTTTTAGGGCTGTTCCCTGCTCAGTCTGGACTGAGAGGAGACAGGAGAGATGGCTGTCAGGTGCAGTCTAATGCTGCCCACTCTCTGTAATGAGCCTTCAGGCCAGGTGTCCTCCAGCCTCGTGTAGGCAGACTGGGGAGTGGCCTGAGATGCTGGGGTGGGTCTGGACTCTGAATTGGGGCTCGGTTATAGGTTCGATTCATCTGCGGTGGACGTCAACGTTTGGCCGTGCGGTTGAGATTCCCCCGAGGGATCGTCTGCACTGGCGACGCCTGATTGCATTCTGTGATGATTACAGCGTGACAAACACGACTTTTCTTAATGTGTTTTGTTTTGTTGGGTGGATAAAGGGGACCCTGGCTGGCCGTTACCATAGCAACAGTCGCACTTCCTGGGGGGGGGGGGGGTCGTAACTTCATCTCTAATATCAATATCAGAGAAGTGTGTGTGTGTGTGTGTGTATCTCGTGTGTCATTAACGAGCAAGGTAATGAGCTCCACACAGCATCTGTGTGTGGTGCCGGTGGGAGATGTTAGATGTGGGGCCCTGGTTGCTGGGGGGGGGAGAGGCTGTCACACTGGGGAGGCTGGAGAAGAGCTGCTGGTGCTGCTGCTGCCTGGAGGAGCAGCGAGGAGGACGCCCTGCGGCTGCAGCCGGGAGAGGAGTCCCACCACAGACAGTGCAAGGCACATTCTCCACACACACTTACTTCCTGGTCTTTCATCACTACCCTCACACACACACACACACACGTGCAGCATTGGTCTTGTGTCCCTCTCTCCTCGCCCCCACGCACGCACGCACGCGGCCCCTCACCTTGCACGTTGAGCACTCTCTCCACGCTGACCTCGTGCATCCTCTTCTTGCGCAGCTCGGCGCGGATGCGGAACACCTGGTCGGCGTAGGGCGACACCACGCCGATGCTGCCCTCGTCCAGCTTGCCCCACGCCACTGGCCACTTCTTGCGCATCTCCTCCACGCGCTCCACGATCTCAAACACCTGCAGGTGGACGGGACACAAAAGAAAAAGGTACGATTTCCTTTATGTTCGTAGAGGTCGTCGGGGGGCCCCCGCGAACTTCCTTCGCCATTTGTGCCGACGGAATCCGGCATGGTGACAAACCAATCGAATGGATGTCATGTGCTCTCATTCGCACGTTATTCGGGGACATTTTGATTCGAGGGGGGATTATTAGATGATGCTAATGCTAATGTCCCCGGGTGTTGTGACACAGGTGCAACATCAAAGGGACGGCTGCTAATTCGCCTGGCGTCTCTGACAGGCTGCCGTGGCAGCGAGGGAAGGCAGGCCCCAACGGGATTGGTCCGAATCTGTCAACGGAGTTCAGAGGTCACCTGGTGACCACGGAGGGTCTGACTCCACTCCAGAGGGGGGTCAACAAACAGGAAGTTGCACGTGTCATGCAGCGCCATGTCATCCCCAGTCATTTCATATGGAGTTTGACGGTTTGTTTTCCCATGACAGGGGGAACCAGCGAGTTTTTGAATTCCTTGGTATGGCGTTTCAAGGCTATGCTCCCAGAGCTGACCTAGAACCCAGTCAGCCGCCTCGTCTCCCACAGAGAGGCTGAGGGGCGTTTCCTCTGGGGTGCACACGGGGCGCTCACCTCGGCGTTGTTGTAGTAGGCCGTGCTGTTCTTCTCCTGGACGTCCTCGCCGCGGGCCGTGAAGAAGGTGAGGGGGTAGAAGTCTTTGTGGGACGGCTGCTTGCCGCTCGCCATCAGCTTCCCGTCGTAGAACAGCTCCGACGTGTAGCTGGAGGGGGAGGGAGGGGAGGGTTACAAATGACTTGGCGCTCCTCTGACATTGTTTTAATGTTGCATTTTCTATTCATTTTTTATGATTTTTGCCATTTCCAGCTGACCATCCAACCTTCCTCTGAGTGTGTGTGTGTGCTGGTGGCGCCACAACACACACAATCACCTACTCGATGAATGCCTTGTGGCGGCAGTGATTGTGTGTGCTTCATTGGCACCTACTACACAATGGCCTCATGGGACTAGCATGTGTGCGAGCGCGTGCGCGTTTCCTGGCCACCTACTTGATGATGGCCTCGTGGGAGCGGTAGTTCTCACACAGCAGGATGCGGCAGGGGAACTCTGGGGGATAGTGCTCGTACAGGCGGTCCAGCAGAGACACGTGCAAGTTGCGCTCCCGCGCAAACTCGCTGTACACAAACGGACTGAGCTGGAGCGGGGGAGAGAAGGCGTGGGGGAGGGGAAAGAGAGAGAGAGACAGACAGAGGCACGGGGGTGAGTCAATAATTCAGGAGGCTTCACTTCCCCCCCATTGAACATCATTCCCAATCTTCAGCCCCACTCCATAGTGTTGGGCCTCACTGAAAACAGGAAGCCTGTGTGTGTGTACGTCTGCACTGAAGAGACATCCGTAGGGGCCGAAGCTTAAGTGGGCTTGTGTTGCCTTGCTCCTCACAGCATAGCCACGAGATGCCCGTGGTTACAGCTTTGAAGCCGTCCAACATAGACTTCACCTGCAGCCTCTAGAACGTGGCACGGCGCGCCGCCGTGACTTTCCCTGTCGTCCTCAAAAAATGTGGCGCGGCGTATGCTGGGGAGCTGCAATTTGGATCCAGGCTTGAACTCTGACTCAGCCTCGCCCGGGGGAGAAGTTCAGCTACGCTTTAATGAGGGCTTTACAGTGGTCAATAGGAAGCAATCTGTCAATAGGAGCCGGAGCCCCTTTCATTCACTGTTCTCAGGGATGTGTGCTGCGTAGGAGCGAGGAGGCTGACAACGGGCTGTAATGAGACAGTAGCGAGACGGGGGGAGAGGACGTGGAGGAGGAGGAGGGGGGAGGAGGCGCAGAGGAGAACGAGGGATTTGGAGGGGCGTTGAGGAGAAGTGGGGGATTTGGGAGGGGGTGGGGGGGGAGGGAGTGGAGGAGAGGGAAGAGAGAAGACACATTGTGCAACAGATCAAGATGTGGAGGGAGTGAGAGAGACGGGAAGGAAGAAGAAATAAGAACAGGACGGGGGTGGGGGAGAACCGATGAAGAAACGAGACTAAGCGTTGAAGGACGCAGCCACAGGGATGTTGCGTTCATTTGTCAGTAGTTCTCGTTTTGGTGAAGGAGCGGAAGGAGAAATCATGAAAATAATGACTGGATTCCCCGGGGCCTCATCGTCTCTACTGCCCACTCCCTGACCCTGTCTCACCCAATGAACGACGACAACCAGGACAGAGGCGAGAGGAACTAATGGGCTCTTCATTTCTGGCATGCTGGAGAAGGCGTGAGTGACAGCACACAAGAGTCTTACTACCATGACCGCACGAGTAAACATGCAAGCTTCCGTACAGCTTGTTCCCCAGCCCCAACACGCTCCACTGAAACTCGGGTTTGCTGAACTTTCTATATTGAGAGTATTCCAGTTTGAGGGAACCTTCTGCACCGGCCTGGTCTTGGTCCAGCATGTGTGTCAACAGAACCAAGAGGAGTCTCCAGTTCTAGAGCAAACTAAAAAGGCTGAACCACAGACGACCTCACCCAAGTCTCACCCTGGAGGGGAGGAGACGGTCTTCAAAAAAGGGTCAGAGGTTAACATTTACATGTCGTCATTTAGCAGACGCTCTTATCCAGAGTGACTTACAGTAAGTACAGGGACATTCCCCGAGGCAAGTAGGGTAAAGTGCCTTGCCCAGGGACTAAACGCCATTTTTTGCATGGCCGGGAATCGAACCGGTCACCTTCTAATCGGTAGCCCGATTCCCTAACTGCCAAGCCGTCTGACCCCCCTGATTCCGACAGCGACACCTACCTGCATGTGGTCTCCCGCCAGCACGATGCGGGTGCTCTTGCTGGCCAGGGCGAAAGGCATGATGGTCTCACACTCCATGGCCTGGGCCGCCTCGTCCAGCAGGATGTGGGAGAAGAGCCCTGGGGGAAACAGGAAGTAAACGTCAAGTCTTTTGGGAGGCCACGCCTACAATAACGTCATTCATTCGATTCCGTAGAAAGAAAGACAAAAGAGAAAAAACGGATGGCATGGGAAGGGTGGCGAGTTCACGGCAAACGCGCCTGGTCGTTGGCATGGATACAGGGGAATGGTGCTTGTGCTGGACGCTGCTGGCAACGCCATCTGTAAGCACTTCAGGCATTCGAGAAGCACGGTCTGTTTCACCTATGTGGGCCGATGGCGACAATATGCGTTGCGTAGCAGAACGGAGAGCAGTTTCAAAACAGACTAGTATCACTAGTACTAAGTAATGAGCCTGAACGGCTACGGCAACGCGAAGCAATGTTTTCCTCCTCCTGCCCGTCCCTCTCTGAACAGCCAGCGCTGGGCTGGAGCGCTGGGCTGGAGCGGAAGCCCTGATTTGAGAAGCTCAAACGCTGCTTGCCGTGTGAGGGGGGGATGAAAGAGAATAGGGTATGACTGGCAGGGAGAACAGGGGAGGGAAGGAGACAGAGAAACAGAGAGAGACAGGGACAGAGAGAGAGAAAGAGAGAGAGAGAGAGAGAGAGAGAGAGAGAGAGAGAGAGAGAGACAGAGACACAGAGAGAGAGACAGAGACAAAGACAAAGAGGATGTCGGAGGTACGGACATTTAGGAATGGTACAACAATGAACATTTGGGCCGTAGGTAAGGACCACGTATCCATGTCAACGTATCGGAGACACTGCGTTTAGTGGCCAGACGAGTCGACCACCACTGTCATGTCATTACATATTAATGACTGACACCGTGACTGACCTCCCCTCCCCAACAGTCAACAGCCAAAGGTCATCCAGGACACCAACACTCCATCACTCCACCTCCACATTGGTGAGTAGGTCAAACACACATGGCAGTGACGGACATGATGACATAGCCTTCTGTTTTCAGAGTCAGTCAAGTCCAACGGAAGGTAAAGAATGTGACTTACGCGAGCGCCAGTGTGTGTGAGTATTAAACAACGCACTGGGGACCTGCTTGTGGGAGAGACGGTGACAAGACCCAGCCCTCTGTAGGGCAAATGACATGTTCAAGGCTGCTGTCTGTTATATGACATGTTCAAGGCTGCTGTCTGTTATATGACATGTTCAAGGCTGCTGTCTGTTATATGACATGAAGACAGGTGGTGGTGGAAGAGAGGGGGGGGGGGGGCAGAAATGGTGCGAGGGACGACAACTTGTAACTTAAAAATAATTTCTATTGCACACCAATGCCTCATAGTGCTTGTGTACACATGATGACTGACAACACACTCACACACTCACACACTCACACACTCACACACTCACACACTCACACACTCACACACTCACACACTCTTCCGTGTGGCAGATGCCAGGGCACAAACCGAGCAGAAGGAGACAGGGAGGGATAGCGGCACAAATTAGACAATGGAAATGATCCGATCCCAACGCACTTGTCTGTGGCGCCTTTGCAGGCTCAACAATTTGTTATCACTACAAAGCAGAGGCATTCGCCTCCCAATTGCCTCATTTGCGGGTGATTTTCATCACTGGCAAATGCGGGAGATGAAACAGGGGAACAGGGAAGGGGGGGGTTCTAATGATGTAAAGTGCGTTCGATACAGGCAGATGGTGTTCCTAAGCAACCGCCAAGTCCCTTTGCTGAGACATTAGAGGCGGTTATTAGCTCGCGCTGACAAATTGGTTTGTTTTCAATGTCTTTTTCACACAACTTAAATGAGTAACCCCCCCCCCCCCCAGACTATCACCATCATGTCTGCCTCTAGCCGACAGCAATATGAGAAACTTCTGGGCTGATCAAAAGACAAATGTTCTCTGGCGAGTACGATAAATAAATTGTCATATTGGACCAAGACTAAGTCTGTGAAATAAAATATGCTGCAGCAACAGCTGTTAAAAAAGATCAAACCTGCTTGCGCTAGGTTAGCAATTAGCAACCCTAGCAGTAGTCTATGCAGATTTAGCATGTAGCCGTTAGCCCACTTACCGGGCTCAAGGTCGAGCTGGCAGAGGTACTGGGAGGTGCTGAGGGTGACGACCACCACGCGGTGCCTGAGGATGTCCTCCCTCCCGGGCATCTGGAACGTGTACTGTGTGTTGGAGATCAGACAGTACTGCTGCACCACCGGGTGGACCGTCTTCACCCAGCGGTTCCTGAAGTATACCCTGTGGGAGGAGGGACCGGATCGGGAGAGAAGGGAAGGGGTTCTGAGTGTTATTGACCACGGTCTGGTAAGACTTCTACTCTAAATATGAAACCGTAAAGTGTCGAAATCTATTACAAGGGAGACGGCCTGGACCCTTTAACAGTTGACTGACTGGCGATGTGTTGGTTTTCATTAACCCTAGGTGTAGGTGCAAGCCCATACGATCATGGCTCATTTGGCTCCGTTGACAGAAACCGACTGAGCAGATCCCATTCATTTGCACACAGACGGGACCTGCCTAATTGAACCCTCCCTGAAACCTGAAATCTTACACTTGGGGTTGTTAACCAGTCCATTGGTGGTTTTGCGCCTTGAGAATCACACAAGGATATATCTGACCTACTACTGAACGGCCAATGTTCCGCAACATGACACACACATTTACAACCTCCTCACTTGAGTGGGCCCACTAACCCTCGAGGGGTACACAGCCTAATACAGCCATTACAGTGGGATTGACACAGAGCTCCTGAGGAATCAGACCCCCGGTCATGTGAAACAAGTCGTTTGTTCCCCCGGAGGCCCTTTCGGCTGCCACACGTGGTCAGAGAGCGAGTCAGGGGAAAATTGCTCTCTTGTTCTTCGTGGCTTGAGACGGTTATATTGGAGGGAACGAGAGCCAGTGACACGGCGCAGAGTGCACACGAGGGACGTGAGCGTGTGTGTAGGATTCTTACCTGAGAGGTCTAGCGTGCTCATTGCCTGCTTCCACATACGGATGAAGGTAGTCCTTTATGTACAGATCTGCCGCACTGTTGGAATGGGTGCAAATGAGGACTCTGGGAAGGAGAACGTAAGATGCGTGTTAAAAACATTTAGAAAATACTAGGACATTCCCCACTCAAATCTAGTCCAATGAGATGGGCCTTTAAATAGAACGGCAGGAGTATAGGGGTGCAGTTGACCGTGGGGTCCTTATGTTCTCGTTGAACGCAACAGAACCACAGGCGACGGTCTACAGGGGTCATTTATCTTGTATTGGCTTTTAAAACATCAATTATTCATCTTCTCCCATAGAACATTCCAGCATATTCAGAAGAAAGGGTTTGAGATTAATATTGTATTCCACACAGACTACTTTATCATGTAACACACAAACCCATTTTAATACTAAACACCAAGTTTGAGCATCCAATGTCTTACATAAAACATTTAAAAAACAGAAGAACTATTCTTATTTCCATAAAAACAAGGCACAATATATTCCTTTTATAAAATACAAAAGACAGAAAGAAAGAGGAGATATCTAAAGGCCATCTTGCTACAAAACAATATCTGTTGCCGGAACAAAGCTCAACTGACGTGTCCACTGGAACGGTTCAGATTTTTGGATCACAACACTCGACGAATCAGCGGCGCGCCACTCAAACACGATCAAGCTAATCACACGCTTCAACCACCGATGACTTGCGTTCACTACAACGGACAACCGCGCACAACCCCCAACCCCCCCTCTTCAAATGACTCACTCCTATCCTCTCATAAACGCCAACTTTGCCACCGCCAAGTCCTACAAAACAGCTATTCTTCACTGGAAAATGTCAAAACCCAAGCCTGCCAAGAGGACCGGAGGGCACCCCACCCCTCTACCCTAACCCACCCATGCCCTTTCACCGGAAACCTTCCCTGGCGCGGTTAGCTCCAAATGCCCATACAACCCCCCCGGCCCCCCCTGGCCCCCATCCTCACCTGCTGTCGTCCTGCCTGAGGATGTGCTTGACGGCCTGTGCCAGGGTGAAGGTCTTGCCCGTGCCGTAGGGCCCGATGATGAGCACGGGGGGCAGGGGGATGCTGAGGGGCGTGGTGATGGCCAGGATGGCCTCCTTCTGCTTGGCGTTGAGCCGCGGGTCCAGCTGCTCGTCCCACTGCCTGCGGGGGGTGGACGAGGGGACAAGGGGGGACAGGGAGGGTGAGAAGAGGGCAAGGAGGAGGGCGTGTCCCGTGTGTGAGGTGCGGGGGTGGGGGGGGTGGGGTGTGGGGGGGGGCGAGCGTGTGCTCGGCTTTAAATAAACCGTCCGTGAGCCTGCACCGCAAGGACAGAGGAGGAAGGATAGAGGGGGTGTGTGTGGGTATGTCTTAGTATAAGTGTGTGTGGGTATATCTTAGTACAAGTGTGTGTGTGTATATCTTAGTGTGTGTGTGTGTGTAGTGAGTACGAGTGTGTGCCTCGCTCCCAAGGCAAAGTCTCCCATTACATAGGCTGGGCCTGGCCGAGGTGTGCTCCCAGCCCTGTGGACTGCGGTACGTACCGTTCAGGGCTGCAGATGGCGTTATGGGGGGTGATGGGTTGAGGGGGGGGGGGGGGAGGGGGGTGAGCGGGACAGGGGGGTGGGAGAGAGAAGGGTTAGGAGGGTTAAAACGGAGCTCTGCGCCACAGTGCAATGAGTGTCTGTGGGTGGAGAGGGGCCGTCTCAGAACGCAGCCCCGTGTATGGAGGATGAGGAGGGCAGAGTCCGCGAGGGTTGGTGAGAGACGGCTGGTGTGTACACACACACACACACACACACACACACACACTCTCTCTCTTCCAAACACATCACATTGGGGACACACACACTTGTTCCTACTTTAAAAGCACACATACACAGTGACAGTGTCAGGTTTTAACGCCGATTTTCCTGTGCCTCGCTTTTGGTACCAGGTACTTTGCTTTCCACTGCACGAGTCGACGAGAGCCAGTTCCGTGCAGTGGAAAAGCACCATTACCGACGCAGAGAAGTGGAACAGAGGCTCGGGCCAATTCCAGCCCGTCTCCGGTATTTACGGCCAATCGGCACAGCAGTCAATATTCCAAACGCGGCTAAATGTGTTGGCTGCAAAAACAAACAAGGAGGCTGATTAAGTCCATCCATTTAGCTGGCGGCGGTCCAAGCATTAAGATGCTATCGCTACGGCGTCGTATTGGTTTGGAGAAGGTAGAAATGGGGGGAAAATGTGTGCTTCCTGAATTAACATTGCCTTCATCTGCACACAACACTTTCACAAACAACTTTAGGTCAGCTGATTAAGAGTTCTGTGGAATGTACAAAACCAAACCCACTCCCCCCCCCCCCTCTCCCCCCCAAGTACATCATCAGGACACAATGTATCCACACTAAACGGTGAGAAAAGTTTGGGAATGATTAAACTTCAATCACAGCAGAGTGCTGGGATAATCCTATTCAGACAGCAGCTAACGGGGCTGTCTGAACACCAAAGGAGGATTAGGCCCCACTTTTGGGGCCTTGTCAATAAAGATTACTCGCTAACCTTTGCGTACCTGTCCACCGATGGAGTGTATCGGAAGCAGACAGCTTTTCAAAACGGCCGCCCGTCAGAAAGGCCAAGGAGTAGTGGGGGTCGCCTCTCGCAAGTTTGTGCTGTCATTCCCGACTCTCTCACACACACACACACACACACACGCACACACTGGTTGTCTAGTGAGCTCCACCTCAACCCTCCTATAAAATCTAAAATAAACCAGCTTGCAGCTGAGCTATCTTTACTGTGTGTGTATGTGTGTGTGTGTGTGTGTGTGTGTGTGTGTGTGTGTGTGTGAGAGAGAGAGTGTGTGTGTGTCGTGTACCTGTTGGGGCTCCAGGGGATGGTGGGGGTGAGGCTGGCGTCAGGGAACAGGATAGTGGTGTCTCTGATGCGGTCCAGAGCGTAGTGCATCTCGCACAGCGGCAGGCGGTTCAACTGGAATTGCAGCTCCACCTGGGAATGAACACACACACACACACACACACACACACACACACAGAGTCAGGCCCTAGTTTCAAACCCCCAAAGGGGTGATAGCCAGTTGAAGGCAGAAGGTTAATGACCACCTTTCAAAGCCTGAGACTGAGTTGAGAGGAATGCAAATGCCTTAATGGAACATTTCATGCATGAGGCCTCATCCGTCCTCTTTGATAGGAGAACGCAGCCACGGCGTTAGGGGATAACAAAGAGGTGGGGGGACCGGGGTACACTAGGGGGGCCAGGATCATTCACCTGAACCAGAAAAAATCTCCATTTGATTTGTAACCAACTGTAATCTAATACAGACCCAATTATGCGATTGCGTTACAGGAAGATGGATGGTCAGAAAGGTAACTGAAATGGGGGGTGGGGGTCATTTGTTCAGCCCAGTTCTCCTTGATATGAACGACCCTGATTTACATATCCTTCTCTCTCTCCGTAACCACTGAACCCATGCGGAGTGTCCCTGGGGCGCTAGCCGTACCTGTAGTTCCCTGTCGGGCAGCAGGCCCAGCTCCTCGCAGCAGTCCTTGCATATCCGCAGGAAGATGTAGTCCTTGGTCTTCTCCTCGATCACCGCCTCGTACACGCGCTCCTTGACCCCCGGCGGCTGCTGGTGGCCCCACTCCCGCGCCAGGGGCAGGAGGAGGACCGAGTTGACCTTGGTCATGACCAGGCGGCCCGCCAGCGTGTCCTCCGACAGCGTCTCCGTCAGCTTGAAGCGGGCGAAGAGCTGGCCGTTCTGGGCGTACTTGGCCCCGCCGGAAATGCCCGTGAGCATGAAGCTGGTGACCAGCTGGAGGTTGACCTTGATGTTGAACCTGGGAGGAGGAGGAGAGGAGGTGTTAGCAGGAGAAACCGCTTAGGGGGGGGGGGGGGCATTTTGTAGAGGTTCACGTGGTTGTTTGACGCCGTTCGAAACTACTTTTAAGTGGGACCACACGACGAGGTCGGTTGTTTGTTCCAACAACAACAAAACAAATGATTACACAGGAAGAGCGGTCAAGTGGCTACGAGTACTCGGAGGACAATAACCACAAAAGGCCAAAGCCTGTTTTTTTCGGTGCGTTTTACTTATTTATTTATTTAGTGGTGGTGCAGGAGGAGTGGAGCCGACCCCAAACAGCCTCCGTGACACTATCGCCAGAAGCTCTGCTGTGGATTCATCATCGCCACCTTCAGCGAACCCACAGATGACTAATGGCAGAGAAATCCCCCCTATTCTAGTCAACCCACAGACAAAGGAAGTGATGAAAAGTGAAGATAGGTGGGGGGGGAGGGGGGGGGGGGGCAGGGTGAGAGCAGGGTTTTGGTTCCACTCATTCTATGGAGCGAGGGATGGGCGGGCAGGGGGTCTGTGCACGTCTTTGATTCAGAGGAAATCAGAGCTGAATCGCTGTAATCCCCCCCTCCCTCCCTGTAAACCCCCCCCCCCCCCTTCACTGCCTCCTTCCTTCAGCCTGGGAGCAGCAGGTGCCTTTTAAAGTGGGGGCGGTGGATTGCGAATCACTTCCTGATTTTTGAAACACAATGGAATGACTTTCTATTCTAAAACAAATTTCCTGCTCTGGGGAATTCTCCTGGAGACACCACCTCCGAGATATGCATTATTAAAAGGGAGCGTGTGCTTGGCCGCTGGTGTGTGAGTGTAGAGAAGGACGGACACAAACACCAGAAGAACTGCTCTGACACCTTGTGGTGGGGCTGCAGTCAAACCAGACAATACTCAAGACATGATACTCATTACCAAGCCTACCCTTAGTAGGCTTCCATGAACAAAATATACTTTTTTAATATATTTTTTTAAATAATAATTCCCCCCCCCCCTTTTTTTTGTTGTCGTTTACAAAATGGCCTGGCCACCCACCCCATAATAGGTCAACAATACCTGCCTGTTCAAAAAAAATGACCTCCAACCCCCCGATCATTCACCAAAACATAACAAACAAACCCCCAGCCACGGCCGAGGACTCACTTGCTGACTTCCTTGTACTGGCCGATCTCCTCGATGTAGAGCAGGTCGTGGAGGCGGGCCTGATAGTTGTCGCGGGTCAGGCTCTTGTCCAGGACCGACTGGGTGAACAGCTGGTCGGCCGACAGCGGGATCTGGTAGCGGACCAGCAGGCTGCGCTCCAGCTCCACCGTCTCGTTGGGGCCGAACTCCACGATGGTCTTGCAGGACGAGTCCCAGCGCTTGGCCGTCATCAGGAGCTGCTGCCTGGCCTGCATCAGGTGCTCCAGGTCTGGGGGAGGGAGGTAGGGAGGACGAGAGGGAGGGAGGTGGAGAGGGAGGGAGGGAGGTGGAGAGGGAGGGAGATGGAGAGGGTGGCAGTTATGCCCTCTGGTTCTCATCTCAACGCATTTGATTCGACGAGATGAAAAAGAGTTGAAGCAAGAGGGCCATTAGGATGAGCCTCCCTGCTGGAAAACCCACTGTGTTGGTGCCAAGGTGGATTACAGGGCTAGGAGCTGTCAGCTTGGCATGTGAGAGGTTCTGACAAGCAGGGAGGTGGAACTTTCTGGGCTGTAGGACTGCAAGAACTCAGCCCGAGTACACAGCCTGGCACCTACATTCCTTTCAGTCCTAATACACCATTTTGTAGTCTTTTTTTCAGACATTTTGGTTTGTTTTTCTCGTCGGCGTACCTTCTATGGAGGCGGCGTCCACCATGATGCGCTGCATGAGCACGGGCTCCGAGCCAAAGTCGAAGACAATGGTCTGGCGGAAGGTGCCGAAGATCTCGGTGCTGAAGCCCACCGCCACCGTGTACGTGCAGTGGTCCATGCCGTTGTCGCCCGGCGCCTCCTCGCCCGGCGTCCATTCCTGGCAGGCCTCGGGCGCCGCCCGCAGCCTGGGGCTCGGCCCCGAAGACGCCTCGGCGCCGGCCGACACGCCCGTGATGAAGAAGTGGGGCCGGTGGGCGTCGTAGAGGAGGGCGATGCGGTACAGCTTCCTGGCCGGCTGGGGGGAGGAGGGGAGAGAGAGAGTTGAGTTTCGCCCACCCTGAGCCAGTGTGGAACACCAGTTAGGGAACGACAATGTGTGTTTACAGACCAAGGGCCTCTCTCTCTCTCTCAGGACTGAGACAAGACTGGCTTCATGGACAAGTGATTGAGAGTCTGGTGTCCTACCTTGCAGAACAAGGAGAAGGTCCAGGAGTGGGAGGACTTCTTAGTGGTGACGGTCACCGACAGGCTGGAGCTGGTCTCCACGTTGACTCCGTCCAGATAGTCACTCAGCTGGGACAGGAAAAACCAGACAGCAAGGTCAGGAGACTCAGCTGACCACAATAACATTCTACACTGGAAGCCTAAATCACACTGTGTCACGAACAACCCCCAAAAAACCCATCTTGGACCCAAGACAAAAAAAGACAACAAAAAAAATACTAAAAAACCCCGGAAGGATCTTTCCGGAAGCGCGGCCAAATCTGCTGGGGCACGCTCACCACTTTCTCGGGCGAGAGGGAGTTCATCCACTTCTCGATGAGGGCCTCCATGTAGTTCTCGGTGAAGTGCTTGCTCTCCTGGTGCTGCTTGAGGCGGATGAGGCGCGAGGCGTAGCGCTTCTGCCACTCCATCAGCTCCCCCTGGGAGTGGGCGGAGGTGCACTGGGCCCCGTAGCGACACAGGCCCAGCTCCAGGAACCTGGGGAGGACGGGGGGGGTGTGGAGGAGAGGAAGAGAGATGATAGGAGGAGAGGAAGAGAGATGATAGGAGGAGAGGGAAAAAGGACAGGACGGGAGAGGATGAAAAGGAGGAAGATGAGGGCGAGGGAGAAAGAGAGTGAGTATAGAGAACAGACTTAACATTCTAGAACAGGCCTGGTCGCCATGCATGAGCAGCATTGGTCGCGGTTTCCGACCCCCTTGGGGGGGGCACAGCGTTACCTCTTGCACAACGTGTACTCCTCACTGCTGGTCACTCCTCTGGGAGGGGGGCGGAACTGCCAGCCGTCCTGCACCTCTGTGGACACACAAACCCCCCCCAGGATCAGAACAGCGTCCCTTAACCCAAGCGTCCATCGCAAAACGACAACCACCGATCCAACCTACGTGGGTTGATCCATCGGCTCGGTAGATTCTACGAATGGCGCGGTTTAGTCTGACTAAGCAACCGCAAGAAATCTTTATGAAAAAAAACAACTAGCCCGACGTTAAGACTCTCGCCTTTCGGCTGAAGCGAAAATGAAATGCGGGAGAGCTCGATCAGCATTTGTCAGCGGGCGCCGTTCACTTTCACCTTTGCACAAAGGATAGGGGAGAACTTTGGGGAGAACACAGTGACACTACCCAGGTTAAAGTGACAAGACAAGGGTGTGAATGGACCTCACCTTCCTCCGTCTCTTCCGTGTACTCTGGCGCCATCTCCCCGTTCACAGTCTGGGAGAGAGAGAGACGGGAGGAGAGCGTGAGCGAGAGAGCAAGAGAAGAACTGGTTCTTAGAGGCACGATGCAATGGCATCCATGTATGGTGCCTGACTAGATGTTCTTTCAGAGCCTGCAGGCCTAACACATGATGTATTGACAGAGATAAAACATTTTAATTTTTAAGATACGGGACCACTTACTTCAATTTCGGAGAGAAGCATTTTTAATCTAGTCAGGTCCTTTGTGACGATCCCATTCTGTAAAGGCGGCACAGGAAATAGCGTTACAACACCCGTTGTGTGATGGCAGCGGCGCATCGAGGAACGTACGTTTGGGGTGTCTATTTCAAAAGGCTTGGAAAAGAGGAAGCTGTTTGGGTTTCAAGGAACCACCCAACCCATCTGTCTCCTTGTAAAAACTCCAGCCTAACCTTAACCCAATTTCATTTGCCGGCAGGTCAAATCTGACAACGGGGCATAATATGATATCACATTCAATAGGCCTGATGGTATTACTGTTGCAGGCTGGAGGCTTAACCTCTTATTTTTATCACAGAGTAAGTGCGGCCTGTCCAATCATGTCCAACTTGATCAATTCCGAAACAGGAGTTTCCAATTACGCTTTTTCCAATTAAGCAAAATTCATAGCTTTGGCATTTGGGTTCCCGAGGAGTTCAGGCTTTTGTGTTTGGCGACTGCATGTAATCTTTAATTGGAAGTTTGATAAAGACTCAAGAAATAAAGGACGAAAGGAGAGAAGATTTGATCGTTTTTTGTAATTAGGTTTGATTTCCACCAGGCAAATCCATCAACACTCCAATCTGCACACATTGTTTGAAAGCTAATTGGGTGTATCTGACACAACCACATTTATTTGAACAACTGAAGAAAAAAATGAGCATGGGGGGGGGGGGGGCAGCAACAACTGAGATGAAGGAAGAACAAACACAGGCAGAGGGGACAGTAGAAAGAGGGAGGAGCACAGTCCGTTCAGAGCGCACAGCAGTCCTACCATGGGCTCTCCAAACAGGGACTTGGAGAGAATGCTGGCCACTTCCTGCAGGCTACCGTCCAGCAGCATGAGGCGCAGGCTGGCCTGGAACGACCCGTCTGCCCTGGCCAGCTCCTCAGCCAGCACTGCAACAACACAGCAGGGTCAGCAGGTTCACACACGCTAGCTTGGAATAGGGCAGCTTAGCATGGCGTATCTTAGCATAGCATGGCCAGTGGTGCCATGTTCACTGGAGAGTTTAACGCTACTAGCTAATTTGCCGTGGTAGTAGAGGTTTTTACGTTGGCTGAGATTAATGATAGCCAATATAATTAAACACTGCCGACGAAAAAGAGGGCTTAAACCTAGGCACACCGAATTGAATTGGCCGCAAAGTGAACTTTGGCTCAGACACAAATTCCCATCATGATTTCAACCCATTTCTGGCAAAGATGGTTATATTTGTCTGCTTGGTGGAAATAAGCTACCTGTGCCGTTTAAACCATCTACATCGTCAGCAAACGGAAACATGGAATTGTTCTGCTCACCGTGTTTGCAGTCCTCATCAGCTTGATCATAGTTTTTCTGGAGGGACAAGACAGACAACACACAAGTCAGACCAGTAACATGGCCGCCACAACAAAGGAAGGATCTTATGTATATAAAGCTGTCAGTCTTAGGCAAGTGCCCAGAAAGGATATCTTTGCTTCTCAGTGGAGTCACTGGGAATATAATTATAGTACTTAAGTAGTCGCTATAATCTCTGGGCTTAAGCAGGGGGTATAATTTTAGTGTTCAACGGAGATAACTCGGTACAGTTGGAGCTGTAGAAAGGAGGGGGTGGGGGGACGGGTAATCTTTCCCTGTTTCATCTACTTCAGAAAATACATATGGTCCTCAGAGCTGAGTCAATAGTCAAATAAAAACATATTTTGCAATTAAAACAAACTGGCTTTAACCCAAATTAGTTTCAACCCCTTGTTGGAATAACAGCACTTTCAGACTTTTTTTTTTGGTCACTTCTGGAAAATTCCAGAATTCCTACTTTCAAAGCTTAATAATGTGGACGTTATTACCACAGTGACTCACACAGTGCCTCCGCACACAAAACTTGCAGATTTATAGTTTCTTTTTTGAATTCCCCCCAAAATTGAGGAAATTCCTCACTTAGACTGTGCTCAATAAACACTCTAGTTACTACAGCCATGGTAAACAGTTTCAAACAAATTACATATTTGTGGGGACTTGGACTGTACTGACTGAGGAAGATTCACAGTACAGTCTCAAGAGTCAGTCCCACAGTCAAGTCAGTCCCAGAGTCAGTCCCAGGGACCGTGAGTGGCACCCCAGGGGGAATTGGCAGGGCCCTCCTCACCAGCTGCAGGAAGGCGGCGATCCTGAAGAGGAAGGCGCGGCTGCGGAGGGGCGTGGTGGCATCGGGGGCAGCGCTGGGCGGGGCCGGGGGTCCGAGGGTCAGCAGAACGTCGGTGCAGTGGCTGACGGCTGCCTCGTACTCCCGCCTCGCTAGGGATCCGCTAGCTTCTTCACATGACTTTTCCGCTCTCCTGTCCGCCATGACTCAGGGACAGAATGTCTGTGTAGTGAGGGGGGGGGGAGAGGGAGAGACAGACAGACAAACAGACAGGGTATTAATGCCATTTCAAATATGATACAATAAACCATTTGTTGACACATGGTTCCATTAGCTGTTGAGTAAAGCCTCATTGTGGCTCGGCAACCAGATTTTGCAGATTTTGGGTCAGTTTCCCTTGGTAAATTACATTTTGTCTGGCAAGTTAGCTGATCTTAGTTTAGTTTCAGCAACAGCAAGACCTCATTCTCCCCAGGAGGTCAATATTGGGTTGAGGGAGAGAGGTGTGGGAATAGGCCACATGCTATTTCTGTAATGAGTTAGTAGGCCATTTGTTGACACTCACATTTATAGAGTTGAGATATCAGGAATGGGGCTGGGAATACAACACACTCCAAAAAAACTAAACCAGAGCCACACAGGCCAAAACTTCAAATAACCCGCGTCTTCACAGGTGGCTTACAACATTCCCTAAATGTCCCCTGCCCCCCTTTCAAAACCACCTTCCTCACACATGCGGCCGGTTGAACAAAACGCTGAGGGAAGAGCCAAGTATCACATCCTCATTCGCCGGCCATGTCACCGCTCAGGCCCCATGTCACCGCTAAGGCCCGGCACGCCTCCTCCCACCTCCTCTTCCTGCGCAGCGTAGCCTTTACGGCTGTGCCCCTTGAGCGTGTCGGCTTGGGTTAACGACACCACTGGCGGTGAGCTGGAGTCGGCACCACGAAGAGATGTGCACGCTCGCGGGGCCCCGGAGGCCGATGACACTTGGGCATCGACGAGAAGTTCCATGTTGATTTAGTCAAATCTAAAATTGAGCTAACACTTTTCGAAGGGGATTCCGCTCGTGTGAAAAGCACGTTGTCGTGTACTGTAATCCGAGAACGCTAGCCCATGGGTGATATTAATGCATTTACAAGTCAAATATTACGACTTCAAAACTGAAGCATGTTGACTGGGCTGGCAGCGTTTACAGCGATCCTGGGTGGACACTGCAGAGTGCAGTGTCCTCTAGTGTTAATCACATCAAAGAGCCTGACCATCCAGGGATTCAGAGGTAGACTGCCACAAATAGACACACACGCACACAACTGAGTGTAGTGTAATTTACACTAATGAGAAATAGCCTTGAGCGGACAAGTGGGGCTTGTGTGTATGTGAGATGATATGCTTGCGCGTTAGCCCAGCATGTGTGTTTGAGTGTGTGTGGTGATGATGATACAGTAACTTTCTTTGTAGACCCGAGTGACTTTTGTTATCATTTTTCACCAAGTCAACCCTGCCCCCTGGCCAGTATGCCCCAGGAGGGAAAGTCAACTCACCGTGGAAGGACCTGAAGACACACAACAGAAATGTAACAAAATTCCCCCATTTTGTTTTATCAGGGCTTCCGACAGTCCTTGACTGTGAACAAAGGCTGCTGTTCCACAGTTGGGTCTACTGTACAGTTTCTGAGAACATTCAGGCCTGGGCCAGTGGGCCTACAAACTACAACACTGTGTATGTAATCTGCTGGCCTGGCACCTTCTGAGTCAACAAGCTCTGTCTGAGAGATCATTTCCACTGAGTAAATCACACAGATTTTGCTTCTACACCAATTTAGCATGAGGACAAATGGCCTAAAATATGACCTGTGTGCTTGGCTACTAACCAGAAAATATACATTGAAATTTGGCAGCTTTGGGATTGTTATTACATAAGCCCAAGTAACAAACAAAGTACTTCTGATAAAACCAAAGTGACTAACATGTTTTTTTGGCATTTGCTCAATCCTTTGCACATTGTGTCCACGCCATGTAGACAAGATGGAATCTGAGGACACACAATACATGACAATCTCATGGAACTTTATCAAACTATTATTGCTTTGGTAGTGCAGTATTAAAAACATTGGCAAAGGCCATATATCAGTGTCCAATATGGCTAGTAGGACAACATACCATTTCAGATTCTAGGCTGCGTTACAATGAGTTTAACTGAGGAGCATAGTAGTTTTAAGTACAACGGAATCATGAGAGACATTGTCATATTAGTAAATGGTCACTCCAAAAAAGGTATGTGCTATATGGTGATAAAAATAAAAACAGTCTATTTTGAGATTCCGGGTCAGTTAATAATAGATGTACCATGTCTGTTTGCGTGCCACTACTTGTCCATCATCGGTATTAAAACAACACTGTGTGGAAGCAACGCTGTGTAGCTTGCTGCGTTCGCTAGCTCAGATTTGTGCAATATTCGAACGGAGGGCTTTTCTAATGTCTGTGGTTTTCAGCTAGCTAACTAACCACTTCACGTAGGCTACCTGCAAACAGATTTTAGTCCGACACAATTATTTCAAGTATTGTGCTTGAAAATTAGAAGGTGCAATTTGTTTGAGTAAGGCATGTCGATGAAAATGTTAATAAACGTAATTTAAATCAATGTTAAATGACTTATTTTAACAAGTCTGGAGGGTGGAAAATGGATTGGCTAATTAGCTCGTCTAGCAATATTTGTAGCTAGCAATGTACTGATAGCTAAGCTAACTAGCTCGCCAGGTTTCACGGCAATGCTGCGGGGAAACAGAAATATCTAAATGTGTTGCAGTTAACTTGATAATTTGCACATGGATAAGTAAACACTGAACTATCAAAAACACGGGTTTCCACAATAACGTTAGCTGAATAGCCAAAATATGGCCTTTTTTGGTATTGGCACCAATCTAACAAGTATACCAGAATGGCAAGGATAGCAAGCGAGCTAACGTTAGCCTAGTTAGCTAAATGGTCCGGGCCTGTAATTTTGGCTCGGTTTTAATGCATCTACAATTGTCATGTCATCATGTTGTGGTATCAGCATGACTGTTATACCTTCATTAGTCTCATAATGTGTTACGGACGGATGTAATGTCAGTGTCTTTGCCTCTGAAAAAGACGATTGAAAGGACTGGAAATGGGAAGTCTACACTTACCTAGCTTTACTTTCTACGCCATCTTGGATCCACTTGTCAGCCCATCGCAAAGCATAGTGGGATGTACTCATCTGAAGGTTGAGGGGATTTGGGTGCGTTTGTGTAGTTAGGTAGCGTATTTGATACTAAACTCGTTCCTAGCGCAGCCAGTCTACATTAACACGACTAGTTTTCAAACACATTACCACTAACTGACGATCAAACCGGTAATTGTACTCTGTACCACAGTAAAGTGTAGCTACAGTAAAGAATTATATAACAGTCCTAGCTACAAACACCACACATTACTTTTGTATAAAGTAGTCTACTTTATACATTGATTGGAATTCATATTTTGCATATCAGAAGTATATTTGGAATTATTAATCATGGCATATGTTTTTGATAATAGAGTCGTAAAATACAATTTTTTTGTTAAAAGTCTTATTTTCCACTCTCTCTCTTTTTAATTCAACTTTAGAGTATCCGTCACGTTTCTGTTCAAAAGAAATGCATGTTACCAACATACTCAACTCCTCGTAAACATCTTGCATAAGCTCACCAAATAAGTCTTCATTCAGCTTCGGTGTCAGCTGTGTTAACTGTAATATTTACTGTCATCACTAGATGGCTACACAGCCCCTGTATGGACCTTTCCTGGAGCACAACAGCTTGGTGTTCTTGTTTAATAAACAAAATACAGACGTTTTCTCCAGGTGAGAACGCTTTAATGTTACATTTTAAAGTAGACATAAAAAATGTGTTTTTATTTTTTATTTCAGCAAGCTATGATGCTGCTCTAAACTAAAATCCCAACAACAGTTACATGAAATAAAAGGTAGTTGGACCAAGAAAATGAATTTGTGATACAGAATCTTGAAAGGATATACACCTTTTTGTAGAAATGAGAACGCTTCATATAAAGGGCCATCATTTATGTTCAACTAGTACATGCAAATGGCATTGCATTCTGTCAGTAAAACAATGGTGACTTGTATACAGTAATGGTTCCAACCTTGCAGTTCTTTAGAACAAAAAAAATGTAACTAAGTGTGGTGGTATTTGACACTCCAACAGTGATGGCTGAAGTTGCAGTGGGAATCATGTTTGATGCACAGTTCACTATTATTGTTTATTGAAAAAAAAAAAAAACAAATGAGAAAAAAAAACGATGCTCTTGGTTTTGCGATTACTGCAGATTGTGGATCATCTCCTCTTTGGCGATGAGATGTGTGGTTTTGTTGACCAGGGACATGAGGGAGTTGAGTTTGTGAGACCAGTCATTCAGGAGGTCGTTGGGGTCCTTGGGTCTCTGGAAGTTGATAATGCCGGCTAGCCGGTCCACCTTTGCGTAAATGGTCTTGTTGACAACCAGGTTAGAAAGGAACTCTTCAGACTCCTGCATAAAATATTGCAATTACATAATTAGAATATTCAGCACTTCAAAATGTCTCCTAAAAACAGTGATTGGTATTACCATTAGAAAGGTCCTCACAAAACATTTTAGACAACTGCAACCACATTTTCCATTTCAGATGAGTCTCTCTTCTCCACAGTCTGCATCCACAAGGGTGGAAGGCCACGTTCATAATTTCTCTCCCTACTGTAACTGCCGGAGTGACTGATATAAAGATCAGATGAGCGGAGCTGCTTACATCGACTGAGAGGTCGAGAAGTCCTGCCATCCTCTTCATTGTGATCCTGGTGTAATACTTGGCCATAATTCTTATGTTCTGAGCAGGAGAGGGAAAAAAAAGTTCATAAATATGCAACTCAGCGGCACAACTGCATTTGCATAAAATATTCTAATGAGAGGGAAATTATTCAACATGGATTTTTTTTTTTATGGCACATTGTGTACCAATGAAGGTCAAACTACACGCCTGTCCCTGTTACAAGAACAGTGTGAGACCTGTAATCGATTCACCAATCAACATAAGGCTATACCATGGCAGCATGCGCTCCAACGTGTAACTTACATGTTCCACCACGCGGTTCTTGAGGTCCTTCCACCTCTTCTCCCCGTCCTCTGTGCAGTCGAAGACGTCGGTGGCCGGGCTGTCGGGGGAGCCCTCCCTCAGCTCCTTCCCATAATCCTCCACCAAGGCGGCCCAGCGCATCAGCTCCATGGTGGTGAACTGCTTCAGGAGGTCCCTGGAGAAGGGAAGGGGAGGGAGGGGGAAAGAGCTCAAACCGTGAGCGACCGCTTTGAGCCCCACGAAAAACTCTGTCCAGCTACTACTCAATACTTGAGTCTGGAGGTATTGAACCTAGGACTGCTTTCCTCTACAAAGGGGCTGCGTGTTGGCAACAAATTGGTAAAGGGGACCTTTCACTCTTCCATTGAGCCGTTAACACAACACACCACTTAACTCCTCTCCCTTCCATTAATGCTTTTTAACGAAACAAAAAAAGCCCATTAAAAGAGCTGGGTCCTGTAGTAAATTAAATGTTTTTCTGAAATGGATTGTGGCTTTCAACTTGCTAGATTTGTCGAGGGGGAAATAGGAGCATGTGGGGGGACAACGTGGCTCACTTGTATTTGGGGATTTCTTCCAATTTCTTGTCAGCGTTGATTCTGTGCACCAGGTCGGACTGCTCGTTGTCGTAGGGAGCCAGGATCACGTACAGCACCACGCTCTTGAGAGCCTGCGGAGGACACATGCTCACCAGTTAACCCTCCCATACCCTCCTCAGCCTGTACACTGACATCACCATACCTCCTCAGCCTGTACACTGACATCACCATACCTCCTCAGCCTGTACACTGACATCACCATACCTCCTCAGCCTGTACACTGACATCACCATACCTCCTCAACCTGTACACTGACATCACCATACCTCCTCAGCCTGTACACTGACATCACCATACCTCCTCAGCCTGTACACTGACATCACCATACCTCCTCAGCTGTACACTGACATCACCATACCTCCTCAGCCCGTACACTGACATCACCATACCTCCTCAGCCCGTACACTGACATCACCATACCTCCTCAGCCTGTACACTGACATAACCATACTTCCTCAGCCTGTACACTGACATCACCATACCTCCTCAGCTGTACACTGACATCACCATACCTCCTCGGCCTGTACACTGACATCACCATACCTCCTCAGCCTGTACACTGACATCACCATACCTCCTCAGCCTGTACACTGACATCACCATACCTCCTCAGCCTGTACACTGACATCACCATACCTCCTCAGCCTGTACACTGACATCACCATACCTCCTCAGCCTGTACACTGACATCACCATACCCTCCTCAGCCTGTACACTGACATCACCATACCTCCTCAGCCTGTACACTGACATCACCATACCTTCTCAGCCTGTACACTGACATCACCATACCTCCTCAGCTGTACACTGACATCACCATACCTCCTCAGCTGTACACTGACATCACTATACCTCCTCAGCCTGTACACTGACATCACTATACCTCCTCAGCCTGTACACTGACATCACCATACCTCCTCAGCCTGTACACTGACATCACCATACCTCCTCAGCTGTACAATGACATCACCATACCTCCTCAGCCTGTACACTGACATCACCATACTTCCTCAGCCTGTACACTGACATCACCATACCTCCTCAGCCTGTACACTGACATCACCATACCTCCTCAGCTGTACAATGACATCACCATACCTCCTCAGCTGTACACTGACATCACCATACCTCCTCAGCCCGTACACTGACATCACCATACCTCCTCAGCCTGTACACTGACATCACCATACTTCCTCAGCCTGTACACTGACATCACCATACCTCCTCAGCCTGTACACTGACATCACCATACCTCCTCAGCCTGTACGCTGACATCAGCGCAAGTGAAAGGTGATCACAATACTAAACACGGCTTTGTTCCCGAGAAAAATGCTTTTATCAATCCCGTCGGTTGTAATTAAAATTGAAGATCCACGTTTACCTGTTGCCACTTGGAGTTGTCCTCCAGGATGCAGGGGGTGTCGTAAATGGCCCGGTAATGTTTGCAGATGGACACGTAGGAGCCTTCATGCAGGTCCACCTGGATCATCAGGTTGTAGTACTTCAGCTTGGACTCCTGGGCAAGTGGAGGGAGCGTCACCAGTTAGGTTAGCAGTGGGGAGGGGGGGAAGAACTTCACACGACACTGCCTTCTTGAGTATTAGAAATGACCCAGAGTTCCCAACCGCGTGCTCTCTCCGTCTCACCTCGGTGCCCTCCTCCGTGAAGAACTTGGTGTTGATCTTCTTGCTGATGATTTGGGTGCGGATGTAGTCCTTGACCGCGATGCACAGTCTCATCTGTTCCAGGATGAACTCCACCTTCTCCTTCTTCTCCATGGAGCCGTACGTCTCGACCTACGAACAGAAAAGGACGCCGTCAACCCCGTCGAGCTATTATTCATGTGACCCCAGA
Organism: Hypomesus transpacificus; assembly: GCF_021917145.1. Classification (NCBI taxonomy): domain Eukaryota; kingdom Metazoa; phylum Chordata; class Actinopteri; order Osmeriformes; family Osmeridae; genus Hypomesus; species Hypomesus transpacificus. Next base: position 845,634 of record NC_061080.1, read on the forward strand.
TTCTCTGCCAACGGCAATGCTGTCAGTCATGCTCTTCAGTGTTTGCGGGAAGTAGGCCGGTTAGCAAAGTGTGCGATAAAAACAAACTTTCTGGTGAGACCGGTCGAGGCTTGAAGGCTCACCTGGAGCTCCTGAAGAATGGCAGCTGCCTCTGTGACCTCTCCACTCTTCTCCTTGATGTTGGCTAAGGTACGTGTCAACCTGGCTCGCTCAATCTCCACATAGATCTGAGAAGAGCAAACAACTTTTCAAAGTCCATAAAGAGAACAGACATTTGCCAAGTTTGCCACCAAAAAAAAGGTGCTATTTCGGTGGAAACTTTCGTTTTGTTACGGAGTGGTAGCAGTGCATCTTTAGCAAGGACATGTGTTACTGTTCGTTGAGATCACCCACCTTGCCGGCAGTCACAGTGCGTAGCGTGTCAATGAGCCTTAACTTGATTGGGAGATCAGTCACTTCGTCCACATACTTGTAACATTCCTGAACCATCTTTGCAACAGCCTGGCAGGGGAAGAGAGTAAGAATTCAGTTAACAACGATGTCTAAAATACCCAGTGGTGTCAACATAATTTAACATTTCCATGATAAGAGATGTAGACTTAAGAGGTGAAAGGATCGTTTACTCACTTTAAATTACAGTAACTATAGTAAATCAAAGCGTCTTTTTCCACATTGTTTTAAGTCAAGTTGGTGTTCCTAAAGGCTGTTAGTCTCACCTGTTTGAGCTGACTCCTTCTCTTGGAGAGAAGCATGATGTTCTCGTTCAGAGCATCCCAGTCCTTGGCATCATGGCACATCTGCACCACTGTAACCAGGATTTTAGAAGTAGACACCATGTCCGACGCCTGTGTGCGTGGATTTATGTAATGGTTACTTTGCGTACGTGACGCGCCAGTAAGGGGTGCGTGCATAATTTGTGTGTGTGTGTGTGTGTACAAAGCACCTGAAAGGAGCGTGAAATTGAAAAATAAATAATAATTTTGCTGTTCAGAGGGTGTTTAGGAAACGTCTACTGACCGTTCGTGTTTGCTTCTCCAGAGACAACAAGCTCTCAATGGCCTCCTGCAGTCTGCCCTCCTGTAAAACAATGTCAAGTCCGCATTGAAGATGGTGTTCGCAGCTAACTAAATGCAAGTTTCAGTTTTGTCACACAAGTAAGCTACTGTGTAGTAATCTAAGGCAATTTTATCATAGCTAACATTAGCTTGGCTACACTTACCGCATATACATGGCTAGCACTAGCTAGCTACGGTACATATACCACATGATAGTCATGTCTCTGGTAAACTAATACGTGAGATGTGTCATTAACGCCCTACTGCCTTGTAATTGGTAAATTAGATTGAAGTACTAGCGCTTATGTTTTGCTTGATACCTGGTTGCTCGGCTAACCAACAAGCAAGTTAACGTAAAACTATCTAGCCTAGCTAGCCTATGCACCATGACTCAGCCAGCGCTGGCCTCATTCAATCTCGACTTACTTTTGCCATTTTCTCGCACTCGGGAATGCGTTGTTCTACAGTAGAACTGTAATCAACCTCCATTTTCACAATCTTTCCATCGGATCTCTCGGATCTCTCCAACTCAGCCATGTTTGCCATCGAAAAGGTTGAACGTCAACAATGAAATGTCAAATTTCTGCAGCTAGTGCTATCACTAACTAGCTCGCCACTGTTACGCCTTGCTACAGGAAACAAATGAACACTGGCCAATCAAAAACGAAAACGCACAAATCACTTAGCGCGCCTGAAGGACCCAAAGAGGACCCCTCTAAATTACTTTTTTTACAGACAGCAAACAGACTAAGAAAAGCTATTTTTTTTGCATTAAAAAATTGCTTTCACTTTGTATCATAGAAGACCATTCTGTACCCCTCATATTTATTGTATTGATTAATCATTATAAACAAAACAATTGCACTTTTCTTATGGGTTTGAACTATCATTATATTATTATTAAGATGGTCTTTTGGCTGCAATGTAGGGGTTATGTGATGACTACGGCAGCGGTATTTAGTAGAATAGCGAACAGATGAATGAGGGTAGCCTATTCCACGCAAGAGGAACAGAATGTACTGACAAAACAAACCAGCAGATGTCCGTATTCTATGATTGTTCACAATCACATTTCTTTTTCACGGTTCAAAGATGAAAGTTTTCTCGTGTATATATACAGGCTATAACTGATATAGGTCAGTCATTTCATCTTCATCATTACAGTAGCTGCATACAGGCAGTAGTTCAATATCACAATGTGTCCCACCAGTGCACAGCCGTGATATTTATTACTTAAAAGTGACGCATGGTCTGAATTAGCTGTAGAAATAGAAGAGACAACTCTTAACTCACTGTGGATGATTGTGTCATCATTTTTCATCGTCATACGCATCCCTATTATACTAACCACCATCTCCATTATCAGCCACATCACTCAATGTCCTAGCTTATTTTATACTGATGACAAAAGACTATTGATTTTGAGGATGTGGCCTGCATTTCACCAATAAAGGCTGTTTGAGATTCAATCGTAAAACTACACAATTGAAAACCCATAATTGATCAAACCAGCGTTATCACAAGGTGAAATAAGACTACGTAACCATGTTTTGTAATTAGTTTTATAAATTTACAATGTTAATCAGGCACAACATGGAGACCAGGGCACAGATATTAGGAAATACATATTAGGAAATACAAACTATGGCCCAACAATATTATTATTTGTAGCCTACTGAAGGTCAGATCCCTTTATAATAAATAAAAAAGTTTGTATTAAACTGCTTGGGTTACATAAGTGGCCAAATGGTTGAGAGGACAGTTATGAAAATGATGTATTCTGACCTACAATGACATTAGGTCCTGGGGTCGTCGGCGACCCAAGGATGAGGAATAAACTACTCCTATATATCCTATATTCATCATAAAATCACCTTGATTTAACCAAAATCTAATTATGTTAACATAAAGTCACCATCCCATCGTAGTCGATATTGTAGCCAGGGATCTGTCCGACCAGCAAGTTTGAAAACAGCAAGATAAGTGTCTCCAGACTATGCTTAACAACTCTGCACGTCTCCCAGACCAGCTTCACATTATCTTGAGTTACCGAATTTGAAGCAATGTCAACATTTACTTCGGGAGGGAGCGAGTGCAGCGGTTACCTAAATGGCCTATTCGTACAGAATTAGAGATGGACTACGCTAAAATAACGAAGCCTATATAACACAGGCTACGCTCTGACCAGCTGTGTTTCCTGTCCTCGTGGTTTGAGAATGTTTCCGTGGCTGCAACAAAGTGTCGCGTCGTTGCTCTGAGAGACGGAGTTCTTGACAGTCAAAGGAGGGGGCTTCAGCATTCGCATTATATTTTCCACATCCTGAAGACACCGCGCAATAGACTACTGTGAATTTCCTCAAAATCACGTCTATTTGCGGAGAAACAAAGAGAGAGAGAACGGTACAATCTACTGACGCTGTTTTTCATGATTTCTATTAGGCTACGATTTGGTCTCAAAAAGCTGCAGTTTCAACAATTTGACAGTTTTGATACCGCCCACTTCTGAAAATTGACATCTGCTTGGCAGATTTCCTTTGGCACGTTGAACGTAATGTAGACTTTACCGCGAAAAATATTTCCGAGTCACCGTTTTATGCTTGCGCCCTGTCCCGGAGAAGAGGGGATAGCAAACCGCTTGACTGTTGTTCCAAATCCTATCTGCGGTTACTTTCGTTCCAAATCCGATGAGACAGGACAACTCACAGTGGTCATTCGTTTTATTGTGCCGTGTAGCGGAAGGCAGCACGTGCATAACCGAGATCAGTATTGTTTAAAGATAGTGTTGGTTGGCTTTTAACTTCAAACATTGTCTAGATTGGTTACGTTGTGCAAAACCCCAAGAGACATATCAAGATGCTGTTAAAGGAGTACAGGATATGCATGCCGCTGACAGTTGAGGAGGTAAGTTTACAATCTAATGATAACGTATGTCTTCTAGCCTATTTAGTGCAATTAAAGTATTTTTTTGGCATATTCAAAGAGATTGAAATGATTGCCAGATAAATTTAACAACTTGTCAGTGTGCTGAATCACGGAACAGAAGGATGAAACATGTAGCCTGAATGCATTTTAGACTATACATATAATGATATATCATTTCTCTTTGTAAAAATATAACTTGGCCATGTATAAGATGGAAGGCTCTCTCTCTCTCTCCCCCCCACAAACACACACACACAGATCTATTTATCCCACACATTTTTGGAAGTTATAATATGGAGGATGGTGGATGTTGGACTGGAAGAGCTGAGAATATGTTGTCACATGATCCTGAAGGATGACCAGAATGGCCAGTATCCCACTACTGTCATTTATTAACATCCAATTCTTCATGCCATTCTCAATGACATATGAATATGTCATTTCATATGCTCTTTGATCTTGTGGTGAAAGAGGAAAACGGTCCAACTTTAGTGTGTTTTCATCGACCCAAAACTCCTGAGACGGAATACACTAGAATATCACGATGGTACCTGGAGTCAGGTGGCTGAGCGGTTAGGGAATCGGGCTAGTAATCTGAAGCTCGTCAGTTCGATTTCCGGCCGAGCCAAATGACGTTGTGTCCTTGGGCAAGGCACTTCACCCTACTTGCCTCGGGGGAATGTCCCTGTACTTACTGTAAGCCCCAGAGCGTCTGCCAAATGACAAAAAGTAAATGTACACGGCCTGTCGATAGACCCCTCCAACACCCGTGTCTGCAATTATAGTTGTCATGCCCTGACATGCCCGGTAAAGACAACACTTTTCTGGTGTCATCCAAATGGCTTCCATTTCTGGCACAGACCTCTTTCATGTTCACGGTAGGGCCTTTTGGCAAATGGATGATTGTTGTTTCTGGGACCGATGTCTGTGAAGTTTCTGTGTAGTGGTGTTTATTTGCCAAACCACTCTAATGCATTCTTAATTCAACAGCAAAAAGGCTTTCTTGAACATTTCAAATTGAATGCACTTTATGAGTGGCAATGGGATGGGAAATGATTGGTAATGACAAACAATGTCATGCCTTTGTGTTAGAAAGTCAGGTTTTATTCAAGAACTGGCCTCAAATGTCGTTTTTTGTGTGTGTGTGAGTGCATGTAGGCCTAGACGGAGCAACATTGAACTTCACATGAAGAGAGAGAAGATAGCAGCCAATGTGACACACAAACACAGAACATGGAGCTAAATCACTTTGCATGAAGAGCCAGGCGGTAGGAACATGTCGGCTGTTTTCTTTTTCCTCACACACTGCAACTCTCTGGGGAAACTGGCTTATTCAAATGGCGTTTCAGGAATCCTGAAGCACAAGATACGTCCCCGTTAATCACACTGGTTGTAGTGTCTCCTTCCTCCAGCTGTTCACATTTGTTAATGGAGGATTTTTACTTTTGACATATGGAGGCAAGGGACTGTTCCTAAAGCAACAGGAAAAGCAGACTGGCCCATTTCCACGCTTGTCCCAACTAATGAACAACATCGTTTTTCACCTAACAACTCAGACGGAAGGTCACCGGATTGGTCCCTACCCCGAATCTAGCCGAGGTCTGTCATTGGTGGGTTTTAAGCTTGACCACCCCCTGCTGTGTCCATGGCGATGAGCCTCAGGAACCGGGGCGATGGTGTCTTATCATGACTGTGCACATTGGGTTGGGAGTTGTCTCATGTCTCTGAAAACGAGTGGTTGTTTCCTGCTAGGGGGGAGTTGGGGTCGAGGGAGGGGAGGGAGAGGGGGCAAGGGGAGGGGCAGTGGGAAGTGTCCTCAGCCAGCCATCTTCTCTGCAGGCCAAGATTCTTCAGCTTCACTGAAGGGTGGTTGGAGGAAGGTGGAGGCCATGTTGTGGTCTGAAATCCCTCTGGGAGGCCGGATAATGCAGTGTGTGTGTTTGTGTGTGTTTGTGTGTGTGGATTAGGGAGTCATGGGGACATGCAAGGTCACTCTGTTGTTGTATTGTCTCTGGGAAGAGATTTGACTGGCCGAGGCCTTGCGAGACACATGGTGTCTCATGTCACAACAGTGAAGATGCTGTTGTCGGAAATGCGTCACCTTCTGGCACATTGTTGGGTACAACTTTTTACTGTCTGTTTTTACTGTCTGTGTGTAGTTCAGGAGTTAGTGTGCCTCTGCATGTTGCTCATTGTCAATTGCGCAAACAACTTTCCCGCTTCTTTTGTTGTTACTGTGCTCCACGCCTTTTATTACTCAACATTCTAGAATCTTCCTTTTTTTTCACCTTTTGAAGTTCTGATCCAGTGACGGTCTTCCATTTCCATATGCAGACCCATAGCCCCATAGAGGCCAAACCTCAGCCTGGTATTGGACAGGGTCTAAAGAAGAACACTCCTCTTTTCTGTCCTTTTCACACAGCTATTTGTCAGACTCCACGCCTGCTTTACCTGGGAGAGACAGGATGGGTGGATGATTCATGGCGGAAAAGAGATAGATAATATCACTTGAGTCTTCCTTTGTTGGTCTCGACAGATGAGTTGGCATATAGCTACCTTGAGTCACCCTTTACGCTTTCCTAAGAAAGTGCACCTTTTGTCACTTCACAAACCACTTTGACCCGGGGAGCCATGATTCAATCGTTCAAACGGTCCCGTCAACCAATTCAAATGATTGAAGTGGTCGTGGGCTGTACTTACTTGTGCAGTACTGTAAATGTTTTTTATGAATTTTTTATTTGATCCTTATTTAAATGAGTCTGTGCAGCCCTTTGGAATTCTCTGCTTTCCAGCTTTGATGATAACAGGGCGATTATGCCACTGTGTTACGTCATAGTTCATAATCCACCCCCACCCCCGAAGCTTACACAAAAAAATAAAAAATAAAAATCCTATTCCCTCTCCTCGTTTTCAAGCTTTCGTTCTCAACCATCTGTTTCGAGTAGGCGGGAAGGTGTAACATTCTATATCTGCCTCTTGGCTTGTCGCCGTGCCAGTAAACTCACTTAATAGAGCTCTCGGAGGCAACGGTGGAAGCGTGTGGGAACCTGGTGAAAGCCAATACGGACCTCCGCCCTGTGACCGACGCCCTAATCCGACCCATCAAGTCCATTCATTTTCCGTTTAGCAAATGGGTGAATGTGGTAATAGTGTGGAGTGCTGTGACATTGGCAGCATCACTAGTAGACAAACAGCATCTGTGCCCGTCAAAGCACATGACCAGCGCTTTAGTGGTCGGTTAATGGATCTGATGACCGTTGGATTGTGATACCGTCACCCCAGCATTCTAAGGGGGGTTGGCGGTTTCTCTAAGACTCAGTTCTGGGCGGTTTTTCTCAACTCTGGTTCATTTGTTTGTCAGCAACTGCAGCTAATTTTTTGGGGAGCGACCGGGTTGTTTGTGTCGTAGACGCCGATGGTTTCTCTTGTTTATGGACATTCCAAACTTTATTTGGCAATGCTCATTATTGGTGTGTTTGTTTGGATTGAGCTCTTTCTTTTCCCTTTTAGTATCCAAATGAATTGCTGTTCTTCCATAGACTGCTTCTTAGTCTTCATGCTGGCTTATGACTACCACCAAATGCATTCTTTACATGCAAGAGAAATGAGAAAAAAACATTCATGGCAGTTTTATGTGTGAATTGTGGCACACATTATTATATGTGTATGGAATATGACCATTACATTTTACAGTTCCCTGAGCATTCCCTGTCTATCTTAGTTGGTTAAAACATTTAGTTGAAACATTGAATAAAAGGGGACGGTACTTTTGCATCATTTTCATATTTGAATCATATTTGAATATGGAAATGTTGACTTGACTGTCCCAATACTTATGGAAGGCAATGTTAGTCTTTAGTCACAAAAAATTGGATGTTTAAAAATGAGGACGAATAGAAATCTTTTCTCGGTTCATGTCGTTGCGAGGATACATTAGAAGTGCAGGTCACTCTCTGAGTAAACCACACTTCATGGCCAAGATTTTCCACTCCATTCAGAAAGCAATCCCTCATTTGACCCACATCCCCACTCAACGGGATAACGTGAGGAGTGTGCAGCTCAGACAGATGCTCTGTCTCCCCCAACCACACACACCTCACACCAACCCCCATCTGCTGAGTGTGTCCAGATAATCAGCCTCCTCTTTTATCAGTCGCCGTCTGAATCGAGATTTAGACCCCCCCCCTCTCCACCCCACCCTGCCAAGCTGCCTCTGCCTGATTATTGTCCCGTTTAGCTCCCCGCTTAAACCCCATCTCGCGTAACTCTCCCTCATTCATCCACCCCCCCCCCCCACACACACCTTACCCTCCTTCTCTCCCTCCTTCGTCAGTCATCACAACCCCCCCCCCCCCCCCTGTATCCTTCCTCCCAGCCTGGCACCCCCCTGGGCACAGCCAGTCAGGCCTGTGTTCCAGCAGAACGGCTGGTGTTGCGGAAATGAGGAACAGGTGGCGTAGACGAGACTGGCACAGCCAGCGAGGGGCGGCTAAAGGTTGTGTCAGCGAAACAAGGGGAATGAGGGGGAAACGCATCCTTACATCCTTGGTCCCCTTTGTGGTCCTACTCATGTCATAACTTAACCATCATCTTCCCGTGAACAGTTCCCTGCAACATAGAACGCGAGTTGATCCCGTGTTTTATGTAACACTGAGACTGTTTCCGTGACTGCCACAGTTCATTCAACAGCTTGGCGGTCCCACAATGTTTTGGTTGAAGTACATTGTTGAGGCTGAGACAAGACGATAGCAGCAACACTCGAGATGCCCAAGGTCTGTCAGTGTATGATCATTTTATATATATATATATATATATATATATATATATTGTTTTTTTTTCTACTCGTCCAAACAGTAACATCTACTGTGTTATATATAACACAGTATATAACACAGTAGATGTACAACACAGTAGATATTACTGTTTGGATGAGTAGAAAACCTTAAAAAACTGAAATTCTATGGGGTGTCCACATCATGAGTGCCTCACTTTCCTTCCGAACGTGGATCCAAACATCGTCTTGCTAGTATCTTCTGGTTTATATCTTAACCCGAGCAGACACTCGCAGTAGTCTAAGGGACCGATCAGGGAAATGGGCCGTTGTTATCCCTTTGGTGGCCTGGTGTGATGCAGGGCCTGATTGCCATCTGGTGTACATGACAATGTTGTGATTTGATCAAGACACCATTTGCCACCGTTTGCTCATCCAGAGAGGAGAACATCATGGGGTTTGATAGACCATTATCCATGGAGGAGACTCTATCCAATTTCCTAGATGGCAGTGTGTGTGTGTGTGTGTGTGTGTGAGAGAGGGAGAGGGAGACTATTTCAAAGCAGCACTGCGACATGATAACGTCACGTCTTGCTGACACTCATTCTCCCTGTCTTGGAGGAAAGCCATTTCAATTATCTGGAGAGTCAACACACACACACACACACACACACACTGTCACTCCTCGAATGTACACCGGGTCAGATACACACTGGCATGGCACCGGCAAACAGACTTTGACCAATTATTGCAGTACACAGTCTGACAGACAGACGCAGGCACGCGTTCTCACAGTTGCACGTTGCGAATGGTCACCTTTTCCGAGCTCCGTGGTTATCATGTACGGTGTTGCAACACACGATCCGTCTGGCCTGACTCCCACAGTGAGCGGCTCATTGTGGTTGAGGTGGTGGGTCGGGCTCCAGGAAGTCCCCCAGCAGCAGGTTGTCTGGGCTGGGCAGCCTCTGGGGCCTGCAGGGAGCAGGGGCCCGGCTTGATGAGTTCATTTGGAGTGCTAAACTCCCCCCCCCCCCCCCTCCCCTCATTGTTGCTTTTTCGTCCCTGTGATTTCAGTTCCTCTATTGTCCTTGTCTTGTCCTCTCTCTCTCTCTCTCTCTCTCTCTCTCTCTCTCTCTCTCTCTCTCTCTCTCTCTCTCTCTCTCATCTGTCCCTTGTTGACGCCAACCAACTCACACACGTTCCTCTAAGGTGCACACACACACACAGAGGTGACCCCCATCGCTTCATAATCCACGGAACTCCCCTGGGTTTGGGGGATGTGCAGACTGACCCTTATGTTCCCCATGACACCAAACAAATTGCAGTGCCCTCAAGACGGCTGAGGAGGGGGGGGGGGGGTTTCAACCTGCATTCATCTTCTCCTGGTTCAGCCTTTCCACATGGTTGAGCTCCCAGACCCAAGGACAGAGGAGGGCTTTGTTCCCCGGATGTCGTGGAACTCTGCCCAGGCCCGCTCTCCATCTCCCAGACTGTAAAGGGTCAAAAGACTCGACAACATGACCCGGGATACAGACCAGACCGTTGTTCATGGGATGCCCCCCCCCCCCCTCCTATCTTCTCCAATTCTTCTTTACATCTTTAGAGGGTATTTGTCTTCTTAAGAACCCTTGGTTTGTTGTGGGATAATCACAGCGTCTCTGTTTCCTAGCCGTCTCCTCTCTGTACTGTTTCCCAACTAAGTGACCTTCAGCTGAAGAGTTTGAGAAAATGTTATCCATTTGCCCACTTGAACTACGCAAATCGTTGCCCCCCTTTGCAGCATAACACCGCCTTTACTTCAGCAGATGTCACGTTGATAATGCTACAGCTTCAGTGTTGCCCTGGTATTGTACTATTGCCCAGCTAACCAGAGGTTTAGCTTGTATGTGGACAAGCTAGCAAACCTGGGTTATTTCGTTGAAATCCAAGTTGGTTCTCCATGTTGACTGTAGTTGCCAGTTAAAGGCTTCTGAATGACAGTGGGGGGGGGGGGGGGGGGGGTTCAAAGTGAAATGGAATGAATGTCATTTTTCAAATTGCCGATGTTTATAACGCTGGTCCCGCTTTCTGCTGGCCGCGAGCACAGCCCGCTTGGAGAGGAAAGGGCAAGCAGGAGCTTCCTTCTCCCCTCTGTGGTTCTCACTGCAGTGCTTCTGCCTGTGATGTGAGCGTGTGCCGGGGCGAGCAGGGAGAGAGGAGGAGGGGGGGAGTGGGGGGAGAGAAAGGTCGAGAGAGGCGGGGCGGTGGGGAAAAGGTGAGGAGAGGCGAGACGTGAGAAGTAAAAGGGTGGAGGACGAGCGAGAGGGAAAGGCGGAGGGAGAGAGAGAGAGATTGAGCAGATGTGATTTAAAAAGGAGGGGCGGGGGAGGAAGAAAGGAGGGGAAGAGATGTGGCGCGGATGCTTTCGTTCAGAGCGCCGCGTGTCGAGGGGGGAGAAAGAGAGGGAAAAGAAAGTGACGGCCTGTCTGCCAGCCTCAAAGACGTCCTCAAACTCAAGTGTTCAAAAACACGACAGAGCTGGACTTCCTCAAATATTTGCCTCTCCTGGAAAGGACGTCAGTGGAGCTGAAGTGTGTGTTTAGCCCTCTATGCCAAATATGAGCTTGTCACTTGCTTTTGAGGGGCTGATTTGATCATAACGTCGGCCTCCTTTTCAGTCAGATCCCGTAAGCAAACAGCCCAGTCCCTTCAGCATTCCCCCGAGTTGCCCTGTCACGCTCCCCTAAATGTCCTGATCTCACTGGAGTCGAAATTGCTCACCCCTGCTAGGGTTTTTGTACGAGTGCAAGGACACACGCGCACGACAAACGCGCGTACACAAAGGACTGGCCCCATAAATGTAGAACACACACCTCCACACTCTTGTTCGTGTTTCATTATGCCCAGAACTCACCGGTGGAATACATTTGGACAGGCACATCGACTCAACCCACAACATAGACAGGCTATAGTTAGCTCCAGTATATGTTGACATTTCTATTATCATCCTGGTTCCTAAGGCAACTGGAGCTGTTTGCAGCATTCCCTGAGTGGCTAGGATGACTGTGATTGGAGTTTTCAAAACGTTTCTACTCAAACAGTCAAATAATGAGATATTTGATAGCCTTACCTTACCTAATGGATTTACCAGGAATGTCTGCTCCCCCATGCGGTGGAGTATGTGCGCTCTGGACGAGAGAACAGTGCATATTAACACAGGAATGCCTCACGTCGCAGAGTTGCTTACTGAGGAAAAAACGATCACGAATTTGACACGCTTCTGGAAAATGTGCACACGTCCTATTTACTGCTACTTTTCCAATCTCATTAATCCCGCACCTCGAGCCTCGTGAGTAAAATGCAAATCGCGCTCTCGAAAAAAGTTTCTCATTGGTTGGTGCTGTTGCTATCTAGAGGGCACCCGCTGATAGAAGTGCACACGGTCTAGCAGCCTGTTAGTGTGGACTCAGCAGTGGCCCTCCAGCATCTCCTCTGTCCCCAGTGCCTCTGACAGGCCAGGGCCTGACAGGTGCTGCCCTCTCACTCTCTAACCCCCAGACTCCATCTGAGATCACTGCTGGTGGATTATAAGAGGGCTCTGCAGCAGAACTAGGGGCACTGCAGGAGCTGTGTGACGCAAAAACGCAAACAAACAACAACAAAAAACACGAACGACTCCAGCCAGTCTGAGATACACAAATGTTCCTTTATGTACTGTCAGAAGGGTTAAGTGGCTTGTCTTTGACGAATGAATGCCTAACCATGGGACAAATGGCCACCGGATTTAAATGGGCACGGCTCTGAATATCTTTGAGGAAACCATGGAACACGTCATGTTCACGAGAGCTCTTAAAGCCCTCCCAGATCGTGGGCTCAGCAGCTCCATAGGAAAACAGTGTGGGACCACTTTGCTTTAAGATGATTCTCTCTGGACGCCTATGAAAAAAGCAAAGCAAAATGGACTGTTGCAATATTCTCAAAGTTGCAAAAGCGTGTGTTTTTCGTCCCTTTTTGTCCCCCCCTACTGTGAAGCAATTAGCCTCACAGCAGTGGTAAATGTATTTGGCGCTTCGCTCCAAAGACGCCAAAAGCTCAATCTGTAAACAACAGCTTTGGGCGGCTGCATTATATGCAGTCAGATGTTTTTTTGCTCAGGTTGGAGTTTCCACTCTAGATTTTGCCATTACTACGCTTATAAAACGCAAATGCTGCGAAACGCTAAAAAAGATGAATTGATGAGTTGAATTTACACTAGCACTACTAGTAAACTCTACCAAAGAAGTTGGCTAAGACAACCACTGTTTATGCCAAAATCATACAATATTATTCTTTGTTGAAGACCTATGCACACAAGTCTGTATATATATAGTCTAGAATAGGATTCCCTATCCATCATGAATTTGTTCCATGGTAGGCTACATAAAATGACGATATTCTACTTATCCATAAATGAAGTAGAAAAACTGAAAAATACTAGTCAGCGACCTGAGGTTTCAGGGGCGACTGAGATTCTAAGTGCAGCCATTGAAACTGTCAGCCTTGTGGAAGAAAGCCACCAACTCAGATCTTAATAAGCTGACAGACTGGTGCAGAGCTCTGTTCATCTTGGCCAATGACAAATGAGTGGATGAGAGAGAGACAGAGATGGGGGGGGGAGAGAGAAAGTGAAGGGTAGAAAGAGATTCAGAGCCCACGTATAACTTCTTCTCAATCGTGTGTGCCCGTGTGCGTGCGTGTCTATAACGCGTGTAGTGTTCTCCTGGGCTGACTCGGGCAGGGTCTGATTGCTGTTGTGATTTAAGGATTATGGAGTGAAAACGCGGTCTAAGATTGATCGACCGGGAGAGGGTGAGCGTGAGAGAGAGGGAAGGTGAGAGAGGGAGGCTGAGAGAGACAGAGAGAGAGCAGGATAGAGTTGGGTGTCCTGTATTTTCCTTCAGAATAAGAAGAAGTATGGATCTGACTTCACTTACGTTGACCCTGTCGAGCAGACGAGATAAAGCACATTTTCTTTTGAAGAATGACCTTTTAAACAGTGTTTAACATATTGACCCTCCAAGGAAACTATTAATAAAGGATTTGCTTTGATAGAAATGGCAGTTGACTGATAAAATTCCTTTCGAACGCCGTGAGCTCTGGAAGGGTGTGTGTGTGTGTGTGTGTGTGTGTGTGTGGTCGGGTGTGTGTGTGTGCCGATTCTTAGGCATAAGAAAAGGCTTATAGTATGCATTCAGACAGATTCAGTGACGAGACAATTGTGGGTTCAGAAGGAGGCTCCATCAGAGCCCAGGGGTCGACTTCTCTAGCAGGGAATAGGAGTGAGGATCATGGAGAACGGATTTGGGGGCGTCATTGAAGCGGAGACTCGGATTGGCTGGCAGAGCACGTCATTAAAAGTGACTTCATTGTCCTCCAGGCCCATTCAGAGGGCCCAGAGATGGGGAGGGGCACGGTGGTTTGGGCTTTGTCCGTTTGACAATGTAGTGGTTACAGAGTTTGACCTGTGACCTGTCTCACCCAGGTTGACCTGTTTGACCAGGTGGGAACATTGTTGCGTTGGCGGCACCAAGGAAGAAACGGACATGAGAAGAGATTGAAAGGGTTGTTGACAATCATGTCGCTAGGGAAAAAACCCATTTATCAGTGAGGTGTCCTGCTTTAGCTGTAGGACGAGTCCAATATGGGAAGCAAGAGGGTATAATTCCCGTCGTAGAAATTGATAAAGTGTTTGGAGGCACGGGTGACAGGATGCCTCACACACGCGCACACACACACCGGAAGACCGACACGCATGCTACTTAATCTCTCGTACTCACCTGCTCACTCACCTGCTCTCTCTGTTTCTGTCTCTGTCTCTGTCTCTGTCTCTGTCTCTCTCTCTCTCTCTCTCTCTCTCTCTCTCTCTCTCTCTCTCTCTCTCTCTCTCTCACACACACACACAAACACACAGGGGTATCTGACATTTGGCTCTGAGGAAAGGAAGGATTAGGGTTGTCATGGAGCTGCAGGTCGCGTGTTGTCTCCAGATGTGCTGAAAGGAAGGACAGTCATGCAGAGGCTCACGTCAGATCTCACATGGAGCCCCACCCCCCACAAACACACACACACACACATACCCCCCACAAACACACACACACACACAACCCCCCCACCCAACCAAGGGGGCCAGATCTTTATCCCACACCCCAGAGGGCAGGAATCACAGAAGAGTGATCGGAAAATGTATTTTTCGGGGAGAAATGGCCCGAGAGACTGCACAGACGTCCACAGGGAGTGAATGATGTCCTCCGTTGAGGCAGTTGTCACATGTTTGCGTCAGAGGATGATGGGATAGCTGATGAGTAGATGGCGGTCAGCGGCGTGGCGCGCGAGACTGTGAGCAGTGTGCAGTGGGTGTGTGCAGTGGGTGTGTGCAGTGGGTGTGTGCTGAGCGTGTGTGCAGTGGGTGTGTGCTGTGCGTGTGTGCAGTGCACGGGTGCAGTGCGCGTGTCCCTGCATGCCTCCTTCATATCTACGTCCGTAGAAGTGTGTCGTCGCCCCCCCCCCCCCCCCCCCCCCCCCCCCCCCCAAAGACAGCGTCCTGAATCCTGGCTGGGCCTACCTATTCTCTTTTTTCCTGTCTTTACAACCATGGAAAGGTAAACAGGGGACAGATGCTGACATCTGCTTCAATAAACGGCAGCTCCTCCAATGAGGAGGCTGCGTTGCTCTGGTGAGGTCGTGCCAGACCCTCGTTCCGCCCCGGCCCAGTGCAGCTGAGCCACAGCAGAGGAGGGACGAGAGAACACACGCGGTGACAGTCAAGGATACATTTCTGCTGAGGCAACAGTTGTTCGTACATGCTGACAATAAAGAGTACAACACCTGCACACACACACACACACTCCCACACACTCATAGGTTTACAAGGTTGGTTCCGGGAACCAACACACATAATGGATCTAATGGATGATGATAATGATGATGGTTGTTCCATTTCCCGTATGAGTTGAACTGTCTGGTTGTTAGAGCTGAACTAAGCTTCTCATTCTGCATCCATCAGAGCCAGTCTAGGTTTCTCCAGTCCTAACCTCAAATATCTAATACCAGGTGACTGAAAGCACACACTCACACGGATAAGACCCTTATCTTGCGAGCGTTTCAGAATCTGTAATCTCAAAGCAAACAGTCGCAGACCATGGGAAAGACCTTTTTAAGGTAGGTCAACGAGTACGGTCGACGCAAAACTCGACACGAGTTGTCGAGTTGTTTTGGCGCGTCGCCGCTTGTTGCTACATTGCAGCAAGTCATTACGTAGACGCTAGGTGTTATGTAGGCGCCAGTTACTACATAGATTATATATTTGTTCAGCAACTGCACATTCTCGCACTACTCGTAATAGGAGATTGTGTCCTTCGGTCGGTTAAAGTGACGTTCTTTGGTTTCTTTACTGCAAAAAGGCAAAACACGACCTCACTTCCATTGTACTCGCTAACCTCCAGACACGGGTATTTAAAGATTCAGACTCAATCTCCCAGCATCCCCTGAGGGCCTAGGCCCCTCCCCTTCTGTTAATTAGACTTCTGATCTATATGAGTGTTGTCGTGACGACCATAGTGCAAGGCTCCTCTCTGGGCAGATGTCAGCTGTCTCGCCCACTGGCTCAGTAAAGCCCTCCTCGTCCGCCCCCCCCTCCTCTCTCTCCCTCTCTCTCTCTCTCTCCATATCTCCCCCTCTCCCTCTCTTCTAAAGGGGAGGTACAAGTACACAACTGTGGAAAGACACACACACACTGTGGCCGTAGCCAATTCTTCACACTTTTGGCCTCCTCTTCTCGGGGGTGGGGGATGCAGAGGGCCATGCTTGAATCAGTTTTCCCCGAGTGTGGGATAAGAGACCTCATAGCACAGCAACATGGAACACATCCTCGGGTAAATCGATGGCAGGCTTTTAGAGCATCTCACCCTTTGTCAATATTTACTCCACTCTGATATTGTCTCTGTTTGTGTGTGTGTGTGTGAGAGTGATATAGAGGAGTTGTGTGTGTGTGTGTGTGTGAGAGTGATATAGAGGAGTTGTGTGTGTGTGTGTGAGAGTGATATAGAGGAGTTGTGTGTGTGTGTGTGAGAGTGATATAGAGGAGTTGTGTGTGTGTGTGTGTGTGTGAGAGTGATATAGAGGAGTTGTGTGTGTGTGTGTGAGAGTGATATAGAGGAGTTGTGTGTGTGTGTGTGTGAGAGTGATATAGAGGAGTTGTGTGTGTGTGTGTTGTGTTGTGTGTTCTTTCCTATGAACTCATCCTCAACTTTGCCTGTCTCGGATGTATCTGCTTTGACGTTCTGTCTGTTCTGCTCAGTTTCTGCCTGTGCCTCTCCCGTCCTCAGAAAGTGTCAGACGGAAGACAAATCAAAGGCGTGGGGGGGGGGGGGGGGGGGGGGGGGGGGGGGCACGGGGTGCCGTATACAGGGGGGGTTGACGAAGAGAACGGAGAGAAGCCAGCAGAAGGAGACAGAGGAAGGATGACAGATGGAAAGGAAAGAAAGGACAATCGAAAGTAAGGAAAGAAATGGGAGAAGAAAAAAAAAAAGTTGACAATCCTAGCTCCTTAGATTCAGCCAAGACGGCAGCCAGCCTCCTTTGACCTTCTCCCGAGCGAGGAATGTTTTCCCGGGTAATTAATAAGATCTGCCTGGCTCTCAAAACACCCACTCCCCCGCTTCCTTCCTCTGCGGACCCCCCTATGACGTCATCCCCCCCCCCCCCCCCCCCCCCCCTCCAAGCCTGCCAGAAAGTCAACAATCCAAAGAGGTACCTAAATAGAAAGAAACAAAAGTGGGTTAAAACCCTTTCCTGCCGGACCATTCAAATATGGGTCGAAAAAGACCCATAGATCCCGCCTTAATAACTTTGCCATCCAATCACCGATTTTATTTCTGAAAACTGCCAGATACTCATGACAACTTAAGCTCAAAGCACATCTCATTGGTTAAGGGGTTAGTGGGAGGGGGAAATAAATCTATCGTCTGCAACGGCAGCCATTGTTTTCTGAGGCGGAGCCAGAGCGGAGACCATGGGAGATTGCCTACAGTGTTAGATGTACAGCTTCGAATTGAAATCGGAGACGATATTATGAGTAAAGACAAGTTCCTTAATATGTGTTGTCAATATTGTCAATTAAAAGTCTCAACTTTTTACTTACGAAGAATTTGTTTGTGGGAGTGAAGCGAGTGTTTTCAGGAAAGAATGACGTGTCCGGCTTGGCCGTTTGTGACAGGCAGCAATGACGGTAGTAGCACTGTTTAGCTTCGACTTGAGCAGATTTCTAAAAAACTTCGAAAAACAACATTAACTAGGTAGATTATGTATACTGTAAGCTAAATGTACATGCCTTGTTTGGCCAATTCGGTCGATTGTGGAAGAAACTCGAACGTTTTTTAGTTATCGAGAGGAGTATCCAGCCATAGCGCTAGCCACTTTTGGGACAGGATAATTCCGGTTTCCCCTGTCTCCACTAGTCACTAGAATGGTCATAACTTTTAATCAAAATATGGTATTTCTAATCTGTCTTCTGTTCTACATTGCCCACAGACTTGTGGATATTCCACCTACTCAAAGTATTTCTCCATCTTGTAATTAAATCGGTGAAAAATGCAGTTGTCTGATGAGGTATGGTGGATGGAGAAGTTTTTGTAAAGAATGGCTGCCTGAAACCACTTTGATAAAATATGATTTGCCTCAAGTGATCATATATTTATTGACATGATAAAAATCCCCTAGTTCTCCTCTTCAAGATGGTATAAACAGTTAAGGTGTATGATTTAATATGAAAATTCATAAAATATGAATATTAATATGAATATCATATTTCCACAGCTTATGGAATGTTTGGAATGTTGGCTTAGGCAGTAAAGGGTTAAATGACTCGGCCCTCTTGGAGTTTTGCGTCAGAGGGCTGTGAAATCAGGAGGACGTGTGGATTTATTGAGCTTTTGGATTTAACTGCTTCGTTGCATTTGCATTTTTTCCATTCTAACGTGTAGTTATGTGGGGTTTATTTTAAGGGCAGAACACGAGCATGTTTTTTGTGGTGATGGGATGATGAAATATTCGGATGGATTTTTGAGCGGCGTGATTGAGGATCTCGCCAAATGCCAAGGCTGTGAGCGAGACCGTGAGACCATCTGTTGTTTTGCGTACAAACTGGTTAGCATTAGCAGACGTTCGGAACACCTGACCTCATAAGAAAAATGCGCGTGTGTGTGTGTGCGTGCATTCACTGCGTGAAATTAACATTTGCACTCTGTTTTTGCAAATGCATGACGCAAGCCCTGGTTGGGGGAGCTGAGCCAGAAGAGAGGAACCGCAGGCCTGCGAACGTCACGTTCGTTGCAGAGCAGCATGGGGTGACCTCACTGGTCCAAAGGAGTTGCGACAAAAAAACACAAAGTATATTTCTTGCTCATTTGGATTATTATATATATACAGTGGACTATGTTACAGTATTAAAACCTTGTTGATGAAGTATGGGAGAGGTGATCTTGAACGTTTTATTTATATATGGCCTTCAAAACAAACCCCTATGTAGGCCTACAAGATGTGTGGATGCTAAACTCGAGCCTAGCCTGGCTGGAGTTTGCTTGACTTACTGTACTGTAATGACCCATAAAAGCTCGAAATTGGCTTTGCATCACGGAAAATCAGCAGCCTGCCAAGTGCCTTTTCATAAGTCTGGCTGCCTTCACTTCAGCTTATTCACTTCTTCATGCTTAGTCACAGTGCTGATGTGCTGCTTTGAGCTCCTCATATTCCTGGCAGCCATTTTGTGTCTTGTTGTTGCTCATACAAAGGAACACAGACTATTTTATAAGTAAAAATATTAAATAAAAAAAAGTTATTTTTTGTCTATGATAATTGTAATCCACAAAGTCATGTTTTTCCAACTCAACTGTTGGTGGTAATTTTTTATTGTATGACTTTTTATTTATTTATAGAGTGAGGCCTACATTTTGCTCCATATAGGTAATGCTTGAATTCCAGAGTTGTAGTCCTTTTTCAAATCCTGTGGTGGCACACCTTGCTGCGTGTGGAAAGAGCGGGAAATGCTAACTTGAAGTCTGTTGGAGCTCCGACGGTCTGCTTGTTTACCAAGCACAAAGTGGAAGGGAAATACTCAGTGTGTGTGCTTAGCCTGGCGTAAACAGACTTTTATCCCGCTCTGGTCGGCCCATTGTTTTAGCTAGGGGGAGATGACAGGGTTCTGGCTTGGAGTGGCGGTGCTCTGGTGCTGGTGGACGTGGCCGTAAACACTTGGGCGAGGATCACGAATCATCAAGCGACGTGGGACGGAGGGGAAATTGTTTGCAGTTGGATCTGTTGGTGGTTGCTGGATAATAACTTTAATGTTGGCAGCCTCAAAAAGGACAATTTGTGGTTGTGCCCTCAAGGCAAAGATACACTGTGTCCCATGACATTTCGTGTCTGTTTTGCCACGCTAGAATCTCGCTCTCAGTGAGTGTTTTGCCAACACTTAGGCCTTGATGTAGCTGGGCTAAAGACGGGTGTTTCTTTTAGGCCTGCTTGGTGTGTCAACAAAGTAGGGTGGGAAGGTGTTTCAGTCTCGGCCGTGAAGGACTTCTTGCTCAGTGATTATGTGCTTTTAGCACTGACACATCTCTGGACCGGCGGGAAAAAGTCACGATGACGGCGTCCTTCTGGCTTGTCAAGAGAATCCACCATTTAGCCTCACTGCATTAGACGCATGAATTAGACATTCAGTTCAACATGCGTGGCGGAGCAACTGGCATTGTTGGGCTGTTTGTTTGGCCGTGCGGAGAGATGCTCTGACTGACGCAGCGCTGCCGGTGCTCCTTCACGTAAGCTCACAGCCATAGATGTGGGTCGTGTCACAGCGGGCTTCAGTATTATTTTCTCGCGACCACAAACAGGAAGAGGAAACTGATGAAATGTGTTGTTTGGACCTGTCACGCGATAACTGGAACCTTGGAGGGATTGAGGGTGTTTGTGTGTGTGTCAGTGTGTTTGGGTGGCTAGGCGCTTGTTTAGCCCCCACACACACACACCCTACCACTGTGATCACAAAAGAACTGTGGCCGAGGGTGACAAAGTTTGAGCTCGAGTGTTTATTGTTTGCAGGTTTTGTACTCGTGCGTGGTCCCTCCCTCTCTCTCTCTCTCTCTCTCTCTCTCTCTCTCTCTCTCTCTCTCTCTCTCTCTCTCTCTCTCTCTCACCCTCTCTCTCTTTCTCTCTCCCTTCCCCTCTCTCCCCCTCTCCTGGTTTGATGAGCACACAGCTGATGAAGTGACTGCGCCGGGACTGCGCCGGGCGCACACGCACACCCTCCCCCCCCCCCCCACAGACCCCTTGTCGTGTGCCAACTCTCTGCACCATGATTACTTTGGCACAATGCAATTACTGTCTAGGCTCTGGCGGGCAAACGGAAGCCAGATGTGTCCGGAGGAGACTTTGGAGAAAGGGCTTCAATGAAGTGAGAGATTCTTTGTGTCGCCGTCCTGTTCCTGGGTTCTCCAGGCATGTCGGACACACTGTAAATATTTGCCATGTACGTGTACACACACTCACAATCTCACTTAACTATCACAATGATGTGAAAGAACTGACACGTTTCGGTAACATAGTTTGGGCTGCTGAACACAAGCTACACACACACGCACAGAGTTAAATGTGAAGTGTGTGTGTGTGTGTGTAATCATGGTGTCAATAATGGATACTGTCAGAGCATTTCTGTGTTCTCAGTTATGCAATGGTTTTGAGGAAATAGTTTGAATGTTTGAATCAGTTTCCATTATTTCAGACAACTGAGACTACACCCCACCCCCCCTGCTAACCCCCCCAGGTTCATGTACCCCCCCCCCCCTGCTAACCCTAACCCCAGGTTCATGTACCCCCCCCCCTGCTAACCCCCCCAGGTTCATGTACCCCCCCCCTGCTAACCCCCCCAGGTTCATGTACCCCCCCCCCCCTGCTAACCCCCCCCAGGTTCATGTACCCCCCCCCCCCCCCCCTGCTAACCCCCCCAGGTTCATGTACCCCCCCCCCCCTGCTAAACCCCCCAGGTTCATGTACCCCCCCCCCCCCTGCTACCCCCCCCAGGTTCATGTACCCCCCCCCCCCTGCTAACCCCCCCAGGTTCATGTACCCCCCCCCCCCCTGCTAAACCCCCCAGGTTCATGTACCCCCCCAGGTTCATGTA
>NC_061080.1:867670-970170 GCF_021917145.1 Hypomesus transpacificus
AGTACCCTGAGTGTTCTGGGAACAGACGTCTCTTGAGTGAATGTCCCCGCCCTGCCAGGCTTGATTGACATGAGGTGGAGACACTGTTAGGGGTTTTAAGGAGACAGGAAAACCGAGTACTTGAAGTTCTGACCCATCTGGAAGTGTGTGTGTGTGTGTGTTGCATGCGAGTAGTTGTGTACAGACTTTCACCCAAGTGAAATGAATCAAGTTCTTGTCTCGGCTCACAGTAAACACATGGACGTTTGTTGAGCACAGACATACACTTACCCGGCACTTCATTTAACGGGGTGCATACACACACACACATAAATTCACTGTCTTTCGCTTTTCGCACACACGCATACTGTTTCTCTTTCATTCATTTGTCGAACATACACACACACACACCACACCCCACACACACTCTTGGTTTTCCACACGGAGCGGAGAGTGGGACACATATGCTCTCCCTAGGTGTAGGTCATCTTTTGGTCAGAGAGCTGTGAGGCCTAGTCCTCCTACCTCCATCCCCCAGCCGGCCTAGATATCTCCCCCACCCCTGAGGGGCCTAAGCAGGGATAGGTCGGCCAGCTGGCCCGGGTGACGTCAGAGAGGCCCGGGAGCCAGATGTGCTGATGTGCATCACAGTAGGAGAGGAGGACTATGGCCCTACATGGTCAGCACACAAGAGAAGGAGGAAGATAGGGCAGAAGGGGGGGGGGGGGGGAGCAAGAGAAGGTTTACAGTTTCAAGTGGAACTGTGACGTGACACACACCATGCACGTTGTTAAGTCTCAGTTTACTTCCTGACTACTATCGGTCACGTACAACTGCTTTGAAATGCGGATTGTGGAACTCGGCGAAAAGCTTCATGGAGGACTAAGCGGGCCTTCTGTGGTCAGCTGGCTGGCGGGCGCCGTGTGGTCCGCGAGCTGAGTGGTGTGCAGTCGACAGAGCAGCACCTTGGTGATGTGTGTGTGTGTGTGAGCGAGCCCTGCCGCTGCGGCGGGGTCACGACCCTCTCTCTCTCTCTCTCTCTCTCTCTCTCTCTCTCTCTCTGTCTCTCTCTCTGTCTCTCTCTCTCTCTCTGTCTCTCTCTCTCTCTCTCTCTCTCTGTCTCTCTCTCTCTCTCTCTCTCTGCTGAAAAACCACCCTTAGAGACTCCTGCCCTGCCCACTCTGTGAGAGACCCAGAGAGCAGCCGACAGAGAAGGGGGGTGGGGGCTGGGGGGGTTTGGGGGAGGGACAGAAACAGAGAGGAAAGTAGGGAAGGTAAAGATCAAAACAAAGACAGAAAAAGTGAGAGAAGGGAGCAAGATGGAAGGGAAGCAGCGAGGCGAATAGACTTGCTACGTCCCTGTTGTTTCAGGACACTTTCTGCTTCCTGTGTGGTCGAAGGGGCCAGAGCCTCGTGGCGTCACTCAAGGCACACAACTCGTTTTGTTCTGAACGCTTACTCGGGGACTGCGAAGGCCAAGAAGGGTTTTGGTTTCCTGTGAGAAGCTTTCCACAGTCACTCTCGCTTCACCTCTCTTACACTTACACTTACACACACACACACACACACATAGACATACACACACACTTTGTCTCGTGCACACATGCGAGCGGCTCCCTCCGGTGCCCTGTGTGTTTATGGTCTCGTTGAACAAGGTCCTGTGAGGGCCAGCATCGCTTCCGGATCCCCAGAGAGACGCACCACGTCGGGGACAACGGGACGGAGGTGGTGTCTTCATGCCATAATCCCCCCCCCCCTCCATACACACACACACACACTCCGATGAGCCGTGAGCCCAGCTCTGATGATAATGATGATGATGGTAACCACTGGCAGGAGAGGATAAAGAGAGATGGGGAGAAGGAGGGAGAGGGAGATTTGGGAAACGTATCGAGAGGGCACCACACGGGGCAAAGGAGGAAAGGGAGGGAGGGAGACTGCAGGAGGGGAAGGAGACGGACGAGGAGGAGGCGCAGGAGAGAGGGAAGGAGGGATGCATAGAGAGAGGAGGGGGGGAAATGAGAGGGGGGAGTGAGTGAGTGAGAGAGAGAGGGGGCAGCCATGTGTAAGAGATAGGGGGGGGGAGAGAGAGAGAGATGGGGGGGGGGAGAGAGAGAGAGAGAGAGAGAGAGAGAGAGAGAGAGAGAGAGAGAGGAGCCAGGGGTTTTAGCACGTTGCCATGTGATCCTCTGGAGCAGGTGGCAGGAGTGAACATGCTGACTGTGGACACACACTTGTCCCCCCCGTGCTTTATGGCTCTTTAATGGGGCTTTGTGTCTCGCTAAGCTACGCGGGCCGGCGTCCTCGTAAATCCTTTTCCTTTAAAGAGCCTTTCCTGGCCAGTATGTGACGGGCGAGGTCACGTATGCGAGTCATGCTGTCCTCTCGCAAGGAGAAGACGTTTTGGGTTTGGAATTCTGTCCATAGGCTGGAAAGGAGAGAAGGAGGGAGAGAGGGGAGGGGGGGAGGGAAGGAGGGAGGGAAAATTGCGCGTGTGACGTGTGCGATGTGTCCCAAAACATCTTAAGGGATTATGTCATCGAAAGATGAGGAAGTGTGACAGTGTTTTGTGACCCACTTGTGTTTGGCTCCCCTTGGATTGAAAGAGTTCACTCCACGGTCAAACTCACTAACTGTGCACATGTATATTTCATCCCAACAAACAAGTTATGTTGGCCATTTATTTGTTATTGCTGCCATGCAAAGGCTCCAAGTGCACCGGGCTGTATAAAACAACAATTGGCTGAATAGTACATGAGGTGTTGTATTTATTTAGGCCCTTTTTACATAGTGATTGAATTTGAGTTGTGTCAGCCTATTCATGTGGGCTATATTTAGGCATGGTGGAGTCTGTGTATGTGTGTGTGTGTGTGTGTGTGTGTGGGTGTAGATAGAGTAATGGATGAAGGTGGCGGTGGAAGAGCTAATGGTTTGTTTACCTCCTCTCATGTTTCTGACCAGGATTTACAGTCCCCTGGACGGCTCACTGGAGCTACCTGCCTAGGAACATCGTGCTCTCTCCACAATCCGTCTCTCTCCCCTCTCCCTCTCCCCCTCTCTCCCCTCTCCTCCCCTCTCCCTCTCCGTCTCTCCCCCTCTCTCTCCATCTCCCCCTCTGTGTCCCCCCCTCTTTCTCAATCCATTTCTCCCATCCTCTCTCCACACCCTCCATTCTCCCTCACTCTGTTCCACCCCTGCCTTTGTGACTCTCCTTCTTGCCTTTGCTCATGTTATCTCATTCTCTAGCCCCCCCCCCTCCCCCCCACACACACTCACACCATACCCCCCACCCCCCTTACTGTATCTCTCTCCTTCCCACTCTAAGACGATGGAAGTTTTATTACGGCCGCCTCTCGTCCCCCTCCAGTGATCCGAGCGTGCGTTATTCCTCTCCGGTCCCTCCACCTCCTCCTCTCCATCTCCCGTGGTTCGCTCCGGCTCTCCTCCCTCACCCTCCCTGGCCCGTCTGGCCCCTCTGTTTCCGGCCCCTCGTTCACTCTCCGGTCATGTGATCAATCTTCCGCCTCGCCCTCACGTCGCTCCGCTCCGCCCCGCAGTTTGGGCTCATGCTTCTCCTTCGTGACGTCACAGCGGTCGACGTTGTGCGGTTCGATTATGCGTCTCGTGGCGTTTGGGCTTCAAGGGTTCCTCTCTTTCTATGGGGATATGGGTAAAAAAAAAAAAAAATGGATCTAAATAGCATGATGAGGGCAATTTAGGAAAAAGAGAGGAAGGGGGGGGGGAGGGAAAGGAAGGGGAAGGGAACAACGCTTGAATGGGGTGTCCTTCGCAGGAGCGCACCCAAAACACAGCTCCGCCGAAGAGGTGCATTAGGGGTAATTGACTCTTACAAATTCACCACGGCGGAGGACAGGGGAGGACGGCTGAGCCATGCCTGGGCATTGATGTACCTGGTTGCGTGTAGAAGAGGATGGTAATGTGGCCATGTTCCTTTTTGAAGGGGCCTCACAAAGAGCCCTTTTACTCCGGGGCGGGGGGGGGGGCGGAGGGAAGGGGGGGGGAAGCCATGAAAGAGACCATTCAAGGGGGGTGCGCACACATGAGCAGGAACACACACACACACGAGTCTCTCTCTCTCACATGCTGTACATGTCCACTCATAAGCACAGACGCTTTCTCTCAAACACACACACACACACTCAGTCACCTGCCCCTCACAAACACACACCAACAGCCTCATTCTCAATTTCTGACACACACACACATACACACACACACAGGTTGAAAGCTTCACTTAAATGAGGCAGCAAGCATATGTCAGGGGCCTCTCTTGGGGCGCTGGTATGTTAGCGAGTGCTCTTCACACACCTCTCTCCTGGGCGCTCACACGGGCCCCTGGCAGCTGTGGGAGGGAATTAGCAATTCATAACCCCCCCCCCCCCCCGTGACCTTCTCCTCAATGTCGCTCGCGTTCCGCTCGGCGCCGCGGGAGCGGCTCGCTGTGGCCGTTACACCCGCGACGGCCGGGGCCCCGCGTCGTTGAGTGTCCGCTCGGCGAATGTTTCGCCCCTCTGTTTTAATCTCCCTCCCGCCTTCTCCCCTCTCCCTTCCCCTCGTTTGACACGTCACGACGACGACAGCCGCCCCCGGAGGAAGTCATCCATCCCCCACAATGCATCGCTCCCTGGCCCCTCAAACTCTGGCCCCTCTCCCCGCGGGCCACATGCGTGATGACAAATAGTCATCGCCGTGGCAATGAATAGTGATTGCCGTGACGAGGCGTGTTCCGGTTGTGAGACTCAGCTGGTGATGCTTGCTGACGCCTCTTTCGATTCATCTCCATTTAACCGTGGATGAAAGCCTTTAGGCCTGGCCTGAAGCCTGGGCTGCGGGTAGAGGCGTCTGCCCACTATGTTTCACTCCAACCCAGACAAGGCACAGCGTGAATCCCACTCCTCAATGATCCATATCATGGAGTTATCAACTTTAGCCGTGGTCCGTGGGCTGCTAAATGAAGATGGATGAGGGAGTGTGCCTGTCTGTGTGTGTGTGTCTGTGTCTGTGTGTGTGTGCGTGTGTGTGTTCAGGAGAATTGTCCATAAATGAAGACGCATGCTTGGATGGAACACCCTTTGGCGTCACGTTGACCCAGAAAATAGTGGTGTGAATGGATGGTGGAGTCATCGCACCATTCATTAACACTGAGTCATATGCCTTCTCTAACCTTGTGTCGGACTAACCGTGAAACGGACAATCCTGTTTGTGTAGGTTGATGCTGATGGCGGGCCTGGCTCTCTGCTAACCCCGCTATAGATGGCAAATTGAAATTCATTGAGATGCTAATCCGTCATAAAATATCAGCAGTTTTGGTTGCTTTATTTGGTTACGGGTGAGGGTAATGGATATAGAATACCTGTTTGATTCTTAGGCTGAATATAGCCCACTGTGATTGGCTGAACAGTGCGCAGAGATAAAGCCGGTGCTAGATCACCGCTTTATCAAATAAGAAGGAGCCTCATACCAGCTTTATACCTGCATCATTCCTGCTTTATATTACCTTTATACCGGCCTCATACCTGCTTTATACCTGCGCTGGCTGGGTAAAAGGAGACAAAAAGCCCATTAAGTAATTCTATTAATAATTCATGTTGGTTTCACAGCCTTGGCAGCCCCACCGGTCGTCCCCCTCTCGATGACGCCACTCTATCGTCTCTTCTGTCCCCTCCTCTCCCTCTCCTCAGCACATCTCTAGCCTCCCCCTAACCCTTCAACAGGGTGCCAAGCCCCTGCAGAAA
Source organism: Hypomesus transpacificus (assembly GCF_021917145.1). NCBI lineage: Eukaryota > Metazoa > Chordata > Actinopteri > Osmeriformes > Osmeridae > Hypomesus > Hypomesus transpacificus. The sequence continues at coordinate 873,406 of NC_061080.1, forward strand.
GGGGATCTCATTTGGCACTGGTGATCCATTTCCCCCTACCATACAAACATCAACACACACATTCTGACACACACAGACACAGACACACACACACACTAATTACACTCCCGTCACCTATTGACTCACACAGCACACGGGGATAATCTTATCTGGGGAGAGCACGACTGCAGCCTTCCCACAGTTGATTAAATGTGCACATAACTGGAGAAGCGTGTGGGATGTGTTGGAGGCTGAAGTGGATGGAGATGTTGCAGCGTGATGGGCCGCAGAGCTGAGGCAGCAGTATCTGGGGGCAACGTGTGTGTGTGGGGTTGGGGGGGGCTCTATGTGTGTGTGTGTGTGTGTGTGAGTGTGTGTCTAGAGGGGTTGCGTGTGTACGTGCGCGCGTGTAAATATATCTGTGTATACAAGTGTGTTTGTGTAGGGATACTTTTACTGCATGTCCCCTTGTGGCTAGAGTGAGGTAGGCCAGCAGTGTAATTTTAGCCGTGCTCTGCAGGGAATCGTTGACATTCGATGGAGACTAAGAAGACACAGTTGTCAGCAATAGGTGAGGGTGTGTGTGTGTGTGTGTGTGTGCGTATGTGTTTGTACTTGGTACCCAATGATATTAAAAGTGTGTGTGTGTGTGTTTTCGCCTCTCTTGCAGTGGGTGAGCCCAGACCATATAGCAGTGTGTATCCCTGAGGCACTTGTATAAATCACACCTCCCATTAAGCCAGTTCGAGCTCCCCTGGGCCAGCTAAACACTACGCTCTCTCCATGCCTTTTGTTTGCCGCGCGTGGCTCCTCCTCTTACCCCCCTGCTCTGGAACAATGGTGTCTTCCATTATGGTTTAGTTAATGCGTCAGTCTATCAATGGGCGATGCTCATTTTTTGCGGTTAGGGGTTGGAGAGGGGTAAAGTAGATAGGATGAACTGAAGGTTTGTTTTACTCGCTTACTGAAGTGTTTTTCCATTGTTGGTTTGTACCAGTTCTCTCTTCAGCCTTTTGGTACAGTCTATGCAATGCCCAACCATTATTTTGAGACTGTCGGGTCAATTGTGGTAACAACAAGTTTTTCCACATACAATTTCCTAACTCTTCTTGGCGGAATGTGTGTTGTGAGCAGTTTGATGGGAAAGGAAAGCCTTCAGGTATAAGCCATCATTTAACATGGCAGCTGGTTGGCTAACTCAATAAGCACACATGCACAGCCACCCAGCTCCTGCATCTTCTCCTGAGACTGATCCTCAGATTACTTCAAACCAACAGTGCCTAGTTTTGAGATTAGCCCTAGAATTACCAATTCAAGATGGAGAAATAGGGGGGGTTACCTTATGGTGTTCACTATTCAAGAGGCGTTTTCGACATGTGAAGCCAGACTTTGCGATAATGGACTCCCCCTTGTGTTGCCATGGAGCTCACCTGAATGTGCAGACGATGCCAACGAGCAGTGCGATTAGCATAGCAATTACAGCACAATGACGGGAAATGCACACGTTGTTGTGGGTGGCGGTTGATAATTGAGCATGTGTTTTTTTTTAATCCACCTTTTATTCCATAGATGACTTTCAGCACCGACAGACCCAAGGCCAAAGGGATGTTGGGCAGCTTGTTTTTGAAGGCTCAATCGTTTCGTGTCTTCAATTGGGACTTTTGATTGTTGATTGTAATGTCAGGGTAGGGAGTTGAGCTGTTACATCAGCAGCTGCCAGCTGTTGAGCCGAACAACATTCAGAGCATGTAATTTCTCTCATCATCTGTATCATAAATCGCAGTCATGTTGACTTTTCTAACCGAAGTTGTTTAGACGGGTTGTGAGCGGGCGAGTGCTTGGCTCTCGGCCAAGCGTCCATTTCCACAGCCAATTAAACGCATCGAGCAGTCGCCGGTGCTCCGTTCGCGCTTTCAACACAGAGAGCGTTCGTGCGCTTAATGAGCCACGTTCGAATAACGTTGAAATAACGAGGGAGATTATCTCGGGACTCTTCAGTTTCACCCTCCCTTACTTCAATGCTTTTATCACCATATGCTCTGCCCTTCGAATTCCCCCGACGACCAACCAATGCGAATAGATGGACGCAGAGCCTGCAGCAGCCCTGTGATATACATGCCTCTAGTCCAGCCGTAAATCCACTCTTCTCCTTCCACCACAACTCCCTCCTTCCTTCGACTCACTTGTTCTTCTTGGACCAGGCAGTAGCCGCTATCGACCGCAAGCGCGCAGGGCGAATTTCAATAGACCGCTATTGATCTGTCTCAACTTAATGCTGCTGCTGTTTATTCATGTAATTTCTCTGGCCAGACCTTGGACTGGCTGACAGGCGGGTTGGCTCAGTGGTCTCGTGGGTGGCTTAAAGAAGTGTCTGCTCCGGGGCAGAGAGCGGTTAGATTAGATACCTGCAGCGTGGGACCTTAGCATTTAATGGAGCACGATCAAAGAGAATTGTATAGCCTACAGTTTGAAGTGGGTTCTTTTTGAGGGGCCTGGAGTCTTGCCTGGCTACATAATGTGACATATTTGTAAAGATGTTGCACTTGTGCACCACGTGCACCATGTGCATCACACATGGCTCAAACTAAACTAAAAAGCAGTCTTGCTGGGTGCCTTATTGTCCTCAGGTCATGACCTCTAATTGTATTGATCGAACATTGATAAAACTGCTGATGTGTTGATACGGCTGGTGTGCGTTTGGCATAGTATAATAACTCGATCCCTGTATTGCATTGTCATCAGACCCATATTGCAAACAATTTATGTTTGGATTCTCATCTGCGAGTGCCAATGAACGATTACTGTCACCTTGATGAAAGACAGGCAAGATGCCTGATGCAAAGTAGTCAACAAATCTAAGGTGTTTGGTCGATACCCAGATTTCAATTCCAGATCTCAAAGATCCTCTTACTAGTATCTGTTTACTGGAATAGACCACATGAAAAGGTGTTATCCAAACGGCTGGCGCTAGATAGATCACGTGTTGTGAAGCACCCGGAATGTGGAGAGGCCTAATGTCCGTAGTTCACGGGTCACACATTCATTTCCCCCGGGACCCTGTCTGTATTTTAACGAGTCGTCTGGGCAGTAGGGTCCGTACAGCGGCCAGCGTAGTGAGCGCTCACAATGTACTTATCTGCCCTTTAACGGCCTGCTTGCCTCCGGGGTTCCTGAGTGAACCTGAAGAGACGAGCCTAAACCCGCCCCCACCCCCCCCGCCCCCCCGGTTCCTCCATTTCTCATTCCGCTCTCAACCAGTCCTCCACTCGTCTACCCTCTCCATCCGCCCTCTCATCCCCTTTCTCCTTGGTTGCCGGCGCGGGCGAGAGGGTTGAGGGGGGGGGAGTGAAAGAGAGAGAGATGGGGGGGGGGGGGGAGAGCGTGCATTATTTACCTCCACTTTAACCCCAGGCTCGTTCGGCGAGACGGTTGTTTTTAGACGCGACACCTCTGCTTTCGAGGGGAGGTGCTTCAATGAGAGGAAAGGTTCTATTAATGGATGAGACACTACCAAGGGGGTGGGGGGGGGGGGGGGGGGCGGGGGGGGGGGGGGGGGAGGGGTCGTCTGAGTAGCACCCGGGAAGAGGAGGGATGATGTAACGCCGCTGTTGCGTCTGCTCGACATCCTTTTTCTCATGGCCTGATGAAGTAGATTAGCATCACAGTCGAGGCACGGACAGACTCAAGGGCGAAAGCCACGGGCTCCACATCGAGGTTACGTTCTGAATCCGATCCTGGTTCCCGGAACGTTCCGCAGCTCGTACATCACCGGGCCTTGCACCATTAAATAAATACAGTTCATTGAACCGACGACGCACAAACACGCTCGTAACCACGGTATCTACTCAGCGCGCCGAAGTGCGCCTCCATTACGACTCCCCGACCTCCCCGCGCTCAAGATGGCCGCCGTGCCTCCAGCCTGTCACTTCCTGTTTAGGCGGCAAGCACGGGATTGGTTCAGCCCCGGAGGTGTCGGCCCTTGGGGACGTTCTTGGCCCGGCATGGCTTTGCAGAGTCGATGTGACAGGGACAAGTCTCTCCCACGCCAGGGCGATGGGCAGGGGCAGCACAGTTGGCAGCGTTAATAATTGATCGTCCCCATGCTGCAATGTGCTGCTCAAGCTTGTTTCCTGGGGGGCTTTTTTTTCCTGCTGAGGCGCCCTTTTTTTTTACACCCACCCCCCCGCTAACCTGCTCCACAGTCCAGGGAGGACCCGTAAACAACATGGCTGGAAGACGCATTCTGGTGCAGTTGCCCATTTTTTTTTTTTATAAGGGTTTGCAAGGAAACCTATCGTGGAGGACACAGAATGGAGGGTGGTGTGGATTAGTGATGCTCCGGGATCATTTAGTTGGGTCATTTAACTATGCTCTGTCTGTCTGTCTGTCTGTCTGTCTGTCTGTCTGTCTGTCTGTCTGTCTGTCTGTCTGTCTGTCTGTCTGTCTGTCTAGAAGTCGCTTTTATGAGCTCATGGAAGGGGGGAGGAAGATAGGCGCTGCATTTCCTTGTTGCGACAGCCCCACTCTCCCTCTCCGTTAGTGGTGGGTCATGTGCGGAGGATGAGAGGAGGGAGGGATGCAGGAATGACTCAGCGGGGAGAGGGGGGGGGGGGGGGGAGGGAAAGAGGGCTTCACTTGTTCACAGCCGGGGACGGATAAGAGGATTAGCGTCACTCCGCATCATTGCAGCTTGTCCTCTGCACCTCGCTCTCTCCCCCCCTCCCTCGCATTTGAAATACTTTCTTCGTCCATTTACTGTACTGTACACTCCTCCTTTCTCTCGCTCCGCCTCCTCTCTCGCCAGCCCCCTCTTTCTCAGTCTGCACCCTTCTTCTTCTGACCTCGTAGCTCCCTCTTCTTCATGTGCTTCCTGTCGGCCGCCCCGTCCCCTCACCCTGTAGCCCTCCCTTCTTGTTCTGTGATTTCGGTCAGTCCTTTCTAGTCCGACATCAGTCAGTCCGCGTGGCTCTTTAGCGCTTAACGACTCGTTTTATGGCTCGGTGATAAAGCTATCTTAATCACCAAAGAGTTTGAGGAGACCTCAAACCAAACTGTGGTGATTGCTGGCCCATGAGAACCCACCTTCATTGGATTATATGACAACTCCTAACTTTCAAAAAAACGATTTGCCGATGAATCCATGACCCTCGACCCCCCCCACCCCTATTCCAGTCGGGTTTATCTTTGTCTGCTCCTGTCGGGGTCGCGTCTAACCCCCTGTGTTCCCTGTGTGTCTCCCAGTACAGGATCGGTCAGCTGTACATGATCAGCAAGCACAGCCACGAGCAGAGTGACCGCGGGGAGGGGGTGGAGGTGGTGCAGAACGAGCCATTTGAGGACCCCAACCACGGCCAGGGCCAGTTCACCGAGAAACGCGTCTACCTCAACAGGTGAGTGGGCCCCGTAACCCAGGACACCTGACCTCTAAGCCTTCCTTTTGACCTCCGGTAGCCCTTATGTGTATCTGTACCATTTGTAGAAATTTAATGATACTTTGCTTACTTGTTCGTTGACCTCATTGCTGATGTGTAGACATTTAAGGGAGGGGCGAGGGGGGGAAATAGTTCACGTGGGATGATTTCAGGGTTCATAATACCAACGCCTTCATCTGTATCGTGACGCCCCGCAAGGTCAATGTCAAACCGCCCGTCACATTCCAGCCTCGACTAAGCCTTTTTTTCCCTTAATTACCCACCTGTGTGGAAAAGCAGAATACAAAGAAACCAAGCTTTGGAAAGGAACACGAAGGATGAGAGGGATGAGTGGTCAGCCCTACATAGCTGGGTCTTACGCCATGCAAGTCCACCATGTGTGTGTGCGTGTGTGTGTGTGTGTATACAACGTCTCCCCATGCATTGTTAAACATCCAAGGACAAAAACATCCCAATTAGGCAAGATGGAGGCGAGAGAGAGAGAGCGAGAGGAGACACAGGCTATTCATTCCAGCAGAAACACCTGTGTCAGCGATCAGGGTCCCTGGAACGTAATGGTACTGACTCAGCACAACTCTGCCCTACGCCAATGGCTCAAACTTCAAGGAGGGAGGGAAGTACAGTGTAGAGAGAAAGAGAGAGAGAGAGAGCGGGAGAGAGAGCGGGAGAGAGAGCGGGAGAGAGAGCAGGAGAGAGAGCGGGAGAGAGAGCGGGAGAGAGAGCAGGAGAGAAAGCGGGAGAGAGGTGAAAATCCGTTCAGGTAGGTGGTGAAGCAGGGGAATGAAGGGAGGGATCACAGAGCAACGCGAAAGCGCCTTCTAGCTGTTGGCTGTGGGGAGGGAAAGAGCGGGAAGGAGCGGAGGAGGAGGAGGCGGAGGTTTGGGAAACAATAGAAGACAGAGTGGGAGGGAGAAACAAAGGTTTAGAGCGAGGGGAGAGAAAGGCGGAGAGAAAGAAGAGAGAGAGAGAGAGAGAGACACAATAGAAAACACAAGATGAAACGAGGGTGAAAACGTGAGCGAGAGCCCCAGGATTTTTGAGACGGGCCTGGAGCTCAGGGGTGCTTTTGGAGACGAGCTAGCCTGTGGCTCACCCTCACCGTCCACCCCATGACCTCCCCCTGCCGCTCCACGTGATCACGTCAAACGCTGTCAAGGCTCTTGCTAGGCGCCTGGATCCACGATTAACATAGAGGCATGGTAACGACCCCAGCTCTCCTTCCCCATTTTGAAAACTGTCCAAGGTGATTACATCAACGCGTGGGAAGCGAAGACGGCACACAAACATTCACCCCCGCCCACACACACACACACAAATAGAATAGCGCGTTTCTCCCAGGCAGGTCACACAGGGGGCCACGCAGCGAAGGCGAGGCGTGTCGTTGGGGTGAAGCGCAACGGCGGGGCGTCGAAATAGGCAAGAACCTGCCGTCGACCCAGCGTGTGTCGTCCCCCCCCCCCACCTCTGGGTGCACCACAGCAGCTGGACGCCCTGCTGGCTCTCACAGCCCCCTCCCCCTCTCACACGAAGCAGCTGCCGTGCCCCCCCCCCCCTCCCTGACGGCCAGGTGACTGGCTTCCTGACTTCGACAAGACCCGGGTGAAGGGAGGGCAGTGGGAGACGGCAGGGGAGTTGGGAGGGAGATGCGTCGGCGATCGGAAGAGGAGAGTGCTGGAGAGCGAGAGAGGGTTGAGATGAGAGGAAAAAGGGGGGAGTGTCAGTTGGAGGAGAGCGAGACGGTGCTCTGATTGAGCGCTTGAATTCCCAGTTTCCCTTAACCTTGAATGCAAACTGAAGCGAGCCTTCCAGATAAGGGTTATGGTGACAAACACACAGCCAGAATGGGAATTCCTAGCTGGATGAGGGCTTTGAAGAGTGACCTTGCTTTGACCCTGCCAGAGGAAATACTCTATCTTGTGCCTACTTGGCTGGCGCATGGCTGGCTTGACATAGTCCTCGAGCCAGTTATGCATGTACATAATCTGTAAACGCATCATTGGGTTAGAAAGAGTGGCTCCAAAAACACAGACCTATTTGAATGATCTACCCTAAGCTGTAAGACAAGAGCAAGTTTAATCAACCAGACGCAAAGCCCTTTTACAAGGCACCGTCCAAACCTAAAAAGTACGAAATGTATCGGGACAGAGTCCAAGAATCCGATTTACCCAACAACACGGCCAGGAAATTGGAATCCCGACTCCCAATTACCCACTGACAAATTCAGCCAAGCTCGCTAACTCTCTGGCACGACAAATCACCAGACGGCATTTCACCTTAAACATCGATTAGAGGCTCGTTCTGTCGATGACGCTCATTACCGATGAGCCCCGGTTGGTTGATTTTGTGATTGAGTTAAGCTCTTTTTTAAACTTTGTTAAGGACAAAACCCTGGACGGAGGAGAACGGCTCCTTTTTTTTTCCGAACCTTTTCGAATCCGCCTCAAACCCGTTTGGTGTGAAAACCGGTGGGCGGGAGCCACCATTCCTCCACCCACGGCCGTGATTGGCCCTTTGGGGAGCGCCAGCGCCGAGATTGGCAGGACGGGGTGTTTAAAAGAAGAGAGGAAGATGGAGAGAAGTGAACAGATGGAGTCATCTTGTTTTTCGAATGCGTGCGAATGTCAGCTCGGCGACGTCGGCGGCACAATGCTGTTTTGGCGCTCTGCAGATATTTTCTGCTGTCGTCGCCCACACACACTCAATATAGTGGTCCAGTCACCCCCCCCCCCCCCCCTCCCCATTTTGTCCACCTGTCAATCAAGCGGAAATTCTGAAGATTTGGGGGTTTTCTTCTGTGACACACTCACCTTGACGCACTGTCTCTTTCTTTCTCTTTCTCACACGGTCACACACACACACCAGAGACATGAAAGATTTCTCTGTTCTTTTAGCAACAGTTCTCCAATGAGTCCATGCATGTTAACTCTGCCCACTTTCAGTCCCCAGGTCCCGGTTGGAGCGGGATGTTTAGGACTGGTGTTTGAATCAATGGCACAGCCATTCAATCATTCACGCACGATCACAAACTCACACTAACTGAAAGTATTTATGCTGTTGTTGTGTACACATCAAGATTAGAGAGAGTTGCACTCTCTGAACCTAATATTGTTTATTCTGTCTCATCCTCCGTTGAAGTATCTCTACAACTCACTGCTGGGTACACAACAACATGTGTGCAGTGTTAACTTCTCAAGTGAAATGGTAATATAACTCCATCAAGGCCTTACAAATCTAATAAGTACCACTTTTTTTTTATTAGTTTTTCTTATCCTATTCTTATTTTCATCATGGATCTCTTTAACAGGGCCCTGTGGGTTGCAGACTCACCTAGAGGAATGGAATGACTTTCAATCTTTTTAAAAGGGTGACAGCAATAATGACGATATCAATTAATCAGTTGTCTCTCCCTCTCTCTCTCTCCCACATCTCTCTCTCTCTCTCCCACATCTCTCTCTCTCCCACATCTCTCTCTCTCCCACATCTCTTTCCCACATCTCTCTCTCTCTCAGTAAATTGCCCAGTTGGGCTCGTGCAGTGGTGCCCAAAATTTTCTATGTGACTGAAAAGGCTTGGAATTATTATCCCTACACCATCACAGGTGAGTTCACACGAGCACTCAATCTCTCTTTGACCCAAGCTCATGAATATTCTCTCGCTGGTGTTACCACTCACATTTGCTCTCTCACCTTTTCTTCGACACACACAGGCACCCGCACAGACACACACACACACACAGACGCACACACAGACTGCCCTGGGTCCGGTCAAAGTGTTATTTGAGAGCCAGGATGCATTGAGGCCAGCCACAGCTAATGGGGCCAGTGCATCCAGTAAAGAATCCCAACCGCTTATCGACCGTAACTCTAGCAGGGACACACAAGGCTTACCCCATCTAATCTACTTAACTGCTAAAACACTGAGAACATAGAATTAGCCACAGCCTTAGCCTCAGTATTGGCCTTAGCCTTAGCCTCAGTATTGGCCTTAGCCTTAGCCTCAGTATTGGCCTTAGCCTTAGCCTTAACCTCAGTCTTAGCTTTAGCCTCAGTCTTTTTTTAAGTCTTAGCTTCAAACCACCCCGAGTCACCCCACACTACTTAGAGTATCTGTCTCGTGTGTACATTCATCAACATCCACATGAAACGTGCGTCCAATCGTGAAGGTGTCCTCTGTCCGTGTGTAAACGTCTCAAACACCTCCAATCGCAATTGTGACGAAAACACCACCGACTCTGAAAAGGCAGACTTTCACATGCTTGAACAGTCGCACCGTCACCAGAACCCCAACGGGTATTTTGCTCGCAGTCTCTCTCGTGGGTGTTCCCCGCTGTGTAGATCCGAGACAGCGGCGGCAGGGGGGGGGGGGGGCATTGGGGGGCAATGCCCCCCCAAATGGAATGCTGTGCCCCCTCAAAAAATTATTTTGTTGAAGTATGAATAAGAAATACTGGCATTGGCTATACATAAAATATCAAGGTGGCTCCACTTTCCTGCAGAATATGCAGGTCTGCTCTTATTTTGACTCTTATACATGCTTTATCAATGCGTGCCCCCCTTGTGAAAAAAAACTATGCCCCCCCATTTAATTCGTTCTGGAGCCGAGTCTGAGCGGCGTGTCCCTAACTCTGTTGTGTTTTGTGTCCCCTGTTCGTCCCTGTTGGCCCTGGACCTCCAGAGTACACCGTGAGTATCTCCTCCATCCCCTCTATCGATCTCCGGGCTGCGAGGGGAGCCGCACTGGGTCGGGATGCACTGCCCGTCACGACCAATCAGAACCAGGCCAAGAACTCCAGCCTCGCAGAGGGAGGGAAAAAAAAAAGGGTCACTTTGTCCGCGGCCTATGTCCGGGTGGTTTCGGTTTGATTAGCTGTAGGGGTGACGGTGCCTCGTGGGCTCCTTTAAGTGTGTTCATGCCCAAGGTGTTTGTTTAACATGGGTCCCTGTTTGGTTTTGCCAGTGTTGTTTTGGATGTGGTGTGCGAGGTTAAGCTTCTGCAGTACAGTGTGCTGCAAATGGACCCTGCAGGGATGTGTGTGAGTGTGTGGGAATCCCTAGCTCCAGCTTAAAGACTGTGTGTGTGTGTGTGTGCGTGTGTGCGTGTGTGTGTGTGTGAATGAACATAGTTCCAGTGTGAATTTGTGTGGGTTGGAAGGATTTATTTCGCACCCGTGTGTGTGTGTGGGCGGTGCATCTGTGTGTGTGTGTGTGTGTGTGCGCGTGCACGCGTGCGTGTCTTCTATATTAAGTCTCGCTCCATGGTGATGAGTTGTGTACCCTGAGCAGAGCATGTGCTCTGGGGTGATAAAGATGCGTCAATTCTTCTTCCTTGCCTTCTTAGAAGGATCATTTAGCTTCACCGCTGAAAGAATCTCACTGCTATTTACGTGTCAAATGATGTACAATTGGCTCCCCGAATCTCTGATATGTCTTTTTGATGCGGGAGCATGGTATTTCACACGTATAGTACGATGTTGTCAATTAACATGAAAAGGACGATGTTGGAAATGAACATGAAAAGTCAATGTAAGAGAGGAGAGAGAGGGGAGGGGGGGGGGGATGTGAGGGGAGGCGGGAGGGAAGGAGGGAGGGAGGGAGGGAGGGAGGAGGGGGAAGGGAGGGAAATGCAGGAAAAATGTCTAAGTCACGAGAGGAGCTCAGACCAAAATGAAAGACTGCACATAAAAGAGATGAAGCCGTCTAACCCTCGTCTGGTTTCTGCTTGCCCCTGCAGTGCTCCTTCCTCCCCAAGTTCTCCATCCACATAGAGACCAAATACGAGGACAACAAAGGCATCAATGACCACGTAAGTGGGTGTGTGTGCGTTTGGGTCAAAGGGAATCTTGCCCGTTTGTATGTATGTGTGTGTGTGTGTCGGTCGCATCTCTGTTACCGTGCGCCTTGGTTTCTCCCTCTGACAGTGCCGACGACAAGCACTGAGGCTCCCGTGTTAAAGGATTTATGATGGAGAACACAGTACCTTTACACTCTGCCTCCTCCCGGCCCTTCACCATGACAAACCAATATCATAATGTGCCATGTCTCAGAGCCTCTGACAGACTGCCAGGGGTGGGGCCGCTTAGCTCATTGAAGAGCACGTTTCATTTCCTCGACCGTTCACCCTGCCGTTAGTCACCAAACGAACGACACTTTCTCCGATGTGAAGATGAAAATTGGGGGGGGCGGGTGCGTGCGTGTGCACGCGTGTGTCAGTGTTGCTAGAAGACGTGGAAAAATGTCACCCAAAACTGATATTTTTCCAGAACTTTCCCAGAGGGAAATTGTGTATGTGTGACCCAGTTCAGTTGTGATGGAAGACAATGCCAAGAGCCCACACAACAAAAGCATAAGGCACATTATTATATGATCCAAAGCTGCAAAAGCAGATGGCGACATCCACAGTAACTGTACCCTACCTCTGTCCTCCATCAAATGCTTTGGGCAGGGTCTGTGTGCTAGAACATACACACACACAGAGACAGAGACAGAGACACGGAGAGGGAGAGGGAGTTCTGCTTCTGACTCAGATTCGCTGCAGCTTCGGGGCAAGCAGACATAGAAAAGGCTCTGTTTTTCATAACATTGAATAATCAGCACAGTGCGTGTTTGCCAGCAGAGATGTGATGTGCTGTTTACGTCTGTGTCTCTGTGTTTACGTCTGTGTCTCTGTGTTTACGTCTGTGTCTCTGTGTTTACCTCTGTGTCTCTGTGTTTACGTCTGTGTCTCTGTGTTTACGTCTGTGTCTCTGTGTTTACGTCTGTGTCTCTGTGTTTACGTCTGTGTCTCTGTGTTTACGTCTGTGTCTCTGTGTTTACGTCTGTGTCTCTGTGTTTACCTCTGTGTCTCTGTGTTTACGTCTGTGTCTCTGTGTTTACGTCTGTGTCTCTGTGTTTACGTCTGTGTCTCTGTGTTTACCTCTGTGTCTCTGTGTTTACGTCTGTGTCTCTGTGTTTACGTCTGTGTCTCTGTGTTTACGTCTGTGTCTCTGTGTTTACGTCTGTGTCTCTGTGTTTACGTCTGTGTCTCTGTGTTTACGTCTGTGTCTCTGTGTTTACGTCTGTGTCTCTGTGTTTACGTCTGTGTCTCTGTGTTTACGTCTGTGTCTCTGTGTTTACGTCTGTGTCTCTGTGTTTACGTCTGTGTCTCTGTGTTTACGTCTGTGTCTCTGTGTTTACGTCTGTGTCTCTGTGTTTACCTCTGTGTCTCTGTGTTTACGTCTGTGTCTCTGTGTTTACCTCTGTGTCTCTGTGTTTACGTCTGTGTCTCTGTGTTTACCTCTGTGTCTCTGTTATCAATATTACGTTGTACGATGTCTCATTGTGATCTCATGTGTGATCCCAATAACACCGTCACGTGTGAACCTCACGAGACAAATGCTAATCTGTCGGCTTCTTGTGCGGGCATAGCGTCGGGGCGAGCGTGCACGCGCGGCATCAGACGGAGGCGTTTGTTATTGGGGATGTTCCATTATGCAAGACTTCAATGTGGTCGACATCTTTCTTCTTTGCTCTCTTTCCTTGTCTCTTGCTCATTTCTCTGTTTCTCTCCCTCTCTCTCAGAGACACACACACACACACACACTACCCCCACTGCTTCACACACACACACACACACACACACACACACACACACACACACACACACACACACACACACACACACACACACTCCCATGGTAAAGTCTGCATGAATGCCATACACTTTTAATATGGTCCCTCATGGCCTCCATTCTGTCTTTCCCATCTCTGGAGGCTCCTCTGCTCGACAGACGGACAGAATGAGTAACTCTCTCCCTCTCCCTTCCTCTTATTAGTCTCTCTGTCACTGTTCCCTCCGTCTCTCCCTCCCTCCCCCTTTCTCTCTCTCTCGTTCTCTCTCTCTCTCTGGTTTCCACATCGCTTTCCCCTCCACGGCATTTGATCGCCCTGTCTTTTTGTCTTTCGCCGTTGACACGCCATTTCTCACTCTCTGCCTTTTCCTTCACGCTCCTATCTCCCCCCCTCTGTTTTGGCCTCTCCCTCCCTTCTCTCCTCCCTCTCCCCCCCCGCCCCCCGGTGTCCCTGAGTTACACTCATGAATGCTGACATGTCACCCCCCGATGTGACCGTGTTGCTCTTTCACACTCCCAGTGACAGAAGGACCCCTTCGAGGGAGGGAGGGATGTGGAGAAAGAGGGAGAAAGAGAAAGAAAATGAGAGAGGGCTGATGAGAGAAGTGAAGAGGGGGAGGGAAAGAGAAAGTGACATTGTATGACAGAGGAAGAATAAAATATTCAGTGGCTACTTATGCCAATCTACAAAGGAGAGAGAGAGAGAGAGAGAGAGAGAGAGAGAGAGAAAGAGAGAGAGAGAGAGAGAGACTAGCCAATCCAACTGGCTGAGGCCTCACGCTGGCCAATGACATTTAGTGCAGCTCCGGGGTCACCGGGGGCAACCCAAGCTGTGGCCAGTCAGCGTAGAGGGGGGCCACCAGCGTAGAGGGGGGCCACCAGACATATTGATCGCACGAGTGTGTTCACTCCTGAGGGACTATGAGAGGGCGAGAAAAAAGGGAGGGAGAGAGAGGCAGTGGACTGTTTTAAATCCTAAAAAGGTTCATTCCAAATATGTTGTTCCATCGACATGTGTATTAGAGAGAGAGGGAGAGATAGAGACGGAGAGAGAGTTGGAAAAGAGAAATGGAGGAGAGAGGGTGAGGTGTTTGTCGTGTTTCCTGATCAGTACCTCAGTTCCTACAGAGACGACACCGTCCTCTTCTTCCTGACAGGGTTGAAGAAATAACGTCGACATCTTTACGTTTCAACTGGCAGACTATATCATTAGCTCATAGCTCAGAGCGAGAAGATTGGATATCCTTAGCGTTTCCCTCAAGAGAGATTTTAAAATCTTTAAAGACGTTAAAATGTTGCAAGGCTCGGTGCACTCAAACCCTCAGGCTTTTGGTAATAGAGCACTCTGTAACCTAGCACATACACATGCGGGCTCGCATTCACACACACACACACACATACACCCACATATTGAAACTCACACGTTCACACAAACACACACCCTTTTCAGTGTTCTGCCTCAGATGGAAGGAAACTATAATGTTATTGTTCTGGGTGTAGCCTGAGGCTACGGAGTCCAGTAGGAGTGCCTGCTGTGTGTGTGTGTGTGTGTGCGTGCATGTGTGAGAGAGAGAGTATTTCTGTGTGTGTGTGTATGTGTGTCTGAGAAAAAGAGAGACAGAGAGAGGGAGAGAGATATACACTGGTCCATTCTATGAACTAGCACAAAACACATAACCTTTCCCAACCACTCAACAGGGATACCGCCCAAGACTAGAGCTCCCCCTACAGGCTGCATGTGGAATAATCTGGTTCTTGTTGCCGCTGTTGAAGTTACCTTTGACAACCGAAATGGAATCGGCCTCCCAAAACTGCTTGGTTCACACAGAAACGCGTACCCGTTAACTTCCTGTCCTCGTACTGTTTTCGTTTGATCTATAAATGTCACTGAGTAAATGTGGTTGGTGCTCAGGGGACCGTGAATGACAGGATCTGTAAAAGGGACAGGGATGGGAAAGCTTTGTAGGTTTGTTTTGACAGTTTGGTTATATTCTCTTGTTGACGTCTGAAGTAAAAAAAAGAACGTAACCCAACTGTGTGGATCATTTTTGTGCGTGTGTGTGTGTGTTCAGATATTCGACAGTGAGCTGAAGGACCAAGAGAGAGAGGTGTGTTTCGTCGACATCGCCTATGATGAGATCCCCGAGCGCTACTACAAAGAGTCCGAGGTGAGAGCGCGTGTGTTTGCTTGTCGATCTTCAAGCCTCTTGAGTGTGTGTGTGTTTGTGTGCCTCCGTTGTTGGCCCTGTATCACAGTTTAAGTCAGCACATTCTTCTGAAAACGAATCACAAAATCCACCTCAACTCTAGGGCATTCTGCCATTCTCAACCCTAACCCCTATCCATGTGATTCTCCTCCATCTCAGTGTTTGTATTCATCTCGGCTTTCCTGGTGTCGTGTGTAAGCTGCTCATTAGCTTAAGAGGTGGTTAATGATACTGTAAATTGCCTCTGCTCCTCCAAGTCCCAGGGAAGAGTCTCTGGAGGAAAAGATTTCCATTGTACGTTCATTTCACAATCAGTAGATTTGGCGTCCGATGCCGTTTTCTTAATTGCGCGGGTCGGCGATGGTTGTTTTTTTGGGGGGGGGGGTCTTAACAACGTCTGTGTCATCTGTGCGTTTGTGTGTGTCTGTGTGTGTGTGTGTCTGTGTTTGTGCGTGTGCGCACGTAGGACCTGCGGTACTTCAAGTCGGAGAAGACTTCCCGCGGGGTTCTTCAGGAGGGCTGGAGGGACACTCAGGAGCCAATCATGTGCTCCTACAAGCTGGTCACCGTCAAGTTCGAGGTGTGGGGACTGCAGACGCGCGTGGAACAGTTTGTACACAAGGTGACACTTCCATATTCCAGGCTAGACACGAACGCACGCACGGTTCTGCCATTCGCAAGGGCAATGTCTCCTAACAATACCCGTTGTGACAAATGTTCCCCCTGTATGAACTGTGAAAGCCTTGTCTCTCTGAAACGTGGATGCCAGTGTATTTCAAAGATCGTGTCTGAGAGCAGGATGTTCTAAGCTCCGCCCTCCATCTTGCTGCAGGTGGTGCGCGACGTGTTGCTCCTGGGACACAGGCAGGCCTTCGCCTGGGTGGACGAGTGGATCGGTAGGTCTGCTTGCTGGGGGGCACTCTAGACTCGTATTGACCTCAGTTGAAGCACATGGAAAGCAGGTGTAGCTACTAGGAATGTGTCTCGGTTCATATTGGTTTGGTTGAGTCTTATACATGTCGATAGAGACAAACCCACGCCATGCTTTTTTTATTCGTGTAGCTGGTGTTGTTTTCGTCCGCCACGCACTTAATGTTCCAACTATAATTTTGTGGTGGTTAAATATTTGCTAGATGTGCAGCTGTTTCTATAACCCACAATGTAGATTTCTGCCTTTGGTTGATGTTTCAAATGATGATTGTAAATGACTGTTATTTGGACTGTTATGTTTAAATGAATGAAGTAATGCACGTGACTCCTGTACAACCCTGTGGTCCTGTGACTGCTTCTAACCTTGCCACAGTTAGCCGTAGCATGCAGCACAAACCCCAGCCTCCAATCAAGCATGTCCTTAACGGAGTCTAGGGCTGGAACTGTACATGCTCAGGACTAACCAGTCTGAAATTCTTTCCATGTTTCTCTGTCGTCCAACTTAAGACATTGGCGTTTCTCTGAAATTTACAACATTGAACCCCATTCAATGTTCCTATGAAAACCACGAAAGCATACTTTGCTGATATATATGCCAGTTAAAGTGAACCAAATGCGCCAAGTGTTGACAGCTCATCAACAAATCTTTACAAGTTGATGACGGTGGCAACAAATAGCTCCCCAAAGAAAGGGTCAGTTTTCCAGGAACATCGAAGGCCTCAGAGAAACATGAGAGTTGGGTGTGTGCGTTGTGGTCTTGACCACTCATCAGCTCAGCAACACTCTTACACAGCTCCAACCCATTCACGCACTAACCACTCAGTGTTTTCCATGGCTGCAGGGTAAGTAGATAACAGCCCATTACCTCCGTAATGGAACATATTTACCCATCCTGCCCTCTCCTCCCTCTCTGGAAAACAACCGTCAGTCCCTAATCCCCTCTTTCTCTGCACGGGTTGGATCATTCCCTCAGAAAAAAAACCCCCAAGAATTCCCCAAACGTTTGGGAAGACTTTGCCTGCGAATGCTGTTTCCCCTTGGAATGTTTCACGCTGTTTCCCGGGGCGATGCTACCCTACCTTTCCTGTGGTCTGACTTGGAAGGCACCATTCCCTCCCGCCCGCCCGCCCTCCCTCTCTCCTCTTCTGTTCCCTCCATTCCTCCTCTTCACCTCTCTCACCCTCCTCTTCTTAGTCCCTATCCCAGCCTTAATATGACTAGCTCTGGGTGGTGGGAAGCTAGCTCTGTCACCTCCCCCCCATCCTCTGGCTGTGCTTGGGACGTTCCTCATCTGACCTTTGACCCCTCCAAAAAGCACTAATCATCCATCTGAGGCGCTCTCGTGGGGTTTGCGCCTTCACTCTCCCAGTGCATCCTTTTCCTCCGCCACCATCTCCGACCCCTCTTGAATGACCTAACGGGGAACTTACCAACGTGTCGACCTCCTCCACCCCCCTCTCTCCAGATATGACTTTGGATGACGTGCGGGAATACGAGAAACAAATGCATGAGAAAACCAACATTAAGGTTTGCCATGAGACGCAAGAGCATTCCACAACAAACTCATCATCACTGGATGACATAGAGATCCATGACAAAGCAAGCGTATGTGTTATGGTCAATTTCTTTTTTGCCCTATCTTAATTTCCCCACTCTGTTTTGTATTGAAATGTGTGTTTGTTGAAAATGCGAGCCCGTCGACCCTCTCCCCACACGTCAAACTCTCATTCAGCCGTTAGAACGCCAAAGCACGGTTTGTAACTGACAGTTTGAAAAATATACTCAACCCTCAAAGACGGGTGTTGCCAAAAATGTTGTTTCCTTTCATTGAGCTCATTACAATAATTACTGGTTGTCTCATTCTGATGGGGTCCTATGGCCCCTCTAAGCTATCAACGTGTCTGCAGTGAAAGCACTCGAAAAGGGCACCTCCCCCTCGCTGACCCCTGTGTTTCTCCCTCTCTCCCCCCCGCCCCCCCAGACATGACGATGGATGAGGTAAGAGAGTTTGAGCGCGCCATCCAGGAGGCCACCAACGAGAAGATCGGAATGTTCCCCCCGTCCATCTCCATCAGCGAGACGCCCCTCTCCTCCTGCGCCCTCACCGGCCCCGCCAGCGCCCCCTCCACCCCCCTCTCCACCGACGCCCCCGAGTTCCTCTCCGTCTCCAAGGAGCGGCCCCGCAAGAAGTCCGCCCCCGAGACCCTCACCCTGCCTGACCCGGCGGCCCAGCAAGGCGTCCCTCGATCCGGCCCCGCGCCCGGCCCTCTTCCCAACCACTTCCCCTCGCCCCCCTCCGACTCTGACCTTCCAGAGTTGGCGGGTGAATAGGGAGGCGCGGTGGTCTGGGGCTTCTGTTGTTTTGTCGCCCCCCCCCCCCCCCCCCCCCCCCCCCCCGCCCGCCCCTTGAGCTCCCCTGCACCCCCTTGCCTCCCCCCCCGTCACCCCGATTGTCTTAGAAGCCCAACAAAACTTGCCTATAGCCTCCACAAAACACACACCCCAGTGCCCAGTGCTGCAAGCAAACTATAGCCATATGCCAGAGGTCAGCCCTACTTACACATATCGCCACGGTTTAAGGTTGATCCCACAAGTCTCCCGTCTCCACCTTCCTCCTCGATGAGCAGGCAGCTGTGGGCTCAGCTACCCCCTCTGTGTTGGACTTCCTTTTCCTGAGTTTGTAGCCAACCCGATGACAGATCTGCTGTTTACCCATCCAGTGTAATGAGTGATCACGCACCCCCACGATTTCGGTGTTTCCTTAGTTTGAGTCATTGTTTCAGTGTGATCGATTCGTGTGTGTGTGTGTGTGTGCGTTACGATGCAGACAAAATGTCCAACCAAACATTTCTTTTTCAACTCAAGGGATAGCTGATTAGCTTGGTGTCGCTAAAAAGTGGTTGCCTTGGCAACGGAGATTTCGAAACCTGACGCCTTTGATTCCTTTTGCACACTCGAGTGAACGAGTGAATGTTTTTGTACTTGGCAGCCCACGAAATATCCATGTGCAGTGAATTCTTTTCAAGCTGAAATAAAATCGTGTGAATAACCCCATCCTTCAGACATGCTAAAAAAAAAACTTTTATGGCATACTGTTGTTAGCTGTTAGAACTGCAATGACTACTGACAAACACCACAAATGCTCAAGCATATTTGTGTCATGGACATCCCCCGTATCCAATCTCTCCTCTTGCCTGTGTCTCCCATTCCCTCCACTCGACACCCCCAGACAGTGTAACCAGATGCAGGACCAGTACAATCACACACAGAGAGAGAGCCCAGCTCAGGTCTCCAAATCTCCTGTCTGGCCCCACTTTGGACAGACGGGGTCATTGACTGTACCTCTCTCTCCCTCCTCAATGCTCTACGGCCATGTTTGGTATCCCACTCCACAGATATTATACTGTCTCTGTACTCAACAGGCTAACTTGACCTTTCGGAAACGTTTACACAACAGTTACAGGCTCCACGGAATACATTACCTTATGAAAATCGTGGTGAGCGCCGCTATTGGTTTGCTCCTATATTTGTTTGCTAACTCTGTAACTGCCGTTGTAATGACTCAGCGTTGTCGCCATTTTGTTACGGAGCAAAACTCGAATTTTTCAAAACATAGTGATGGACTGTGGGACGTATCAGTTCATGCAGTTGTACGACAGATACGCGTCTTTATCCGTTCATTCCTCTGATCAACAAGGCTCCCAGATTTGGGGAGGGGGGTGGAAGTGGGGGCAGAACAATCAATTGTCTCTGTACGGAGGTGGGAGGGAACATATCCATGCTCATAAAGGGTATCGAACTGGCCTTGTCGTGTGCTTGGTTGGCTTTCTGTCACGTTTTTGGAATGCCCGTGTTATGACATGCCAGCGTTGGTAGATGACAGGCCAGGGTCAGAGTCTGACCCTGCTGACCTTTGACCTTTCCAGCGACCCGGTGGCTTCTAGTCTGAAACCTGTCTGAACAACGAGGGTGTTCACATTAGGAACACACACCTTCAAACAACAATTACTGCAACTTCTGGCTACTAGGGGGTCAAACGACAGTGACCGTCATGGCATACTTATCAGCAAAGCAGAGCAAGCATGTCTCTATGCTACAGAGAAAGACCACTCTCTATAGGAGGAAACATGGTCTCTCAAATGGAATGCCCTTATTAAGATACTATATTTTTTCCATTTTATAGTCACGGAGATCATGGGAGTCTGTTATTTCCGCATGAAATGTTTCACAGGCATATATACATAGTTATGTATAGTATGTATGTATGTATGTATGTATATAATTGACGGGATGTGCAGAAGATGAATGCTACATTGTAGGCTCTGTTAGTTAAGCACTGTATACTAAACAAATGCAAAGTTTTGAATGAATCTGAGCATGCACCTGAAGGACAGTTCTCTACTCAGTGCCTCTGCATGCGAAAAGTGTATCGTACTGTCCATATACCATAACCTCTGAGCATATTTCGACAAAGAAAAAAAATGCAATTTGTTGTAACTTTACAAGATGTTAATTTCTCTCCCTTCTTCAAGATCTGTACATTTTTAAGTCCATCTCCCCATTCGTCATTCATGGGACGTGATCCATATTATGACCATGTAAACACCTGTATAGTTCAGTCAAGTCCTTATCGTGTTTAGTTGGACCAAAGTTCCTCTGCAACACTTGTGTTGCTCTCATGTGTAGACAGGACTCTCATTCTTGGTGTCGTTTCCACTGAACAACTGTAGCTATGATCCCCATTATTTTTCCGTACAGTTTTAGAAAACTCATAACTGGTGATGACTGTCTGTCTTTTCAGGTACACAGAAATCCAGGGATGATTTAGATTGCCAGTGGGCCTCCAAAAGTAATGCATATTGACTAGGAGCATGTTCTGTTCATTTGCAAAGATTATGGATTTTGTTTTGTAAATACTGTAATCTTTGGTTGACATTAGCTGCAAATAATCATTGTCAGGTTCATATTATGTACAATAGATAGTGTTTTTTTCTTCTTGAATGGGGAAAGACAGAAGTGAGATACTTGTCGATGTAGGCCTATGTTGGAATAAATCAAAACCTTTATATTCTTTTAATCTGGCATTGAAAATAACATTGTGATATCATTCAAGATTTTGCCTTTTGATTAAAATGTATATTTTGCAAGCTCCTCATAGTAGCTGTGCACTTTTGACTGTCCAGTTGCTTTTGGTGGTTCCACATGTCCAACCTAATCTATCAATAACATTTTGTTTTAAATGCGGTGGCTATTGTATTCACTTTATCACTTTTTACATCTTAAATCACAGGTTGGGTTTTCTGTTGTAATTTTCCAGTACCGCTGTAGTTTTGATTTTGTGTTTGCTGTTATTCAAAATGGATTCTCCTTGTTTTTTTTAATAAAGGACCAAGCTTTTGCCGTCACCTCTTTTTAGTGCGGTTTGCATCCAGCCAGGTTGTATCGTCTCTGAAGTGCCATCCTGAGTCGGCTGCGGGAAGTCGCTCTGGGTTCCTCCACTTGCTATGTTTATGTTTTCATGGCTCTCTTGACAGTCATTTGGTTCTTGGTTGTACTTCTTTTTTTTCTTTTTTTCTTAAATCTTGTAGTAAATAAAGTTTACTTGCCACTATACAAATCAGTGTCCAGGCGTGTTTGTGTATGTTGGGAGATTAGTAGGTTGTAGTAAAGAAGTCGAAACATGACATTGCAACATGAAAATCAGAGCCATGGCTTTGATGAAAATCAATCGTGGTCACACATACTTGTTGAGATGACATTTTCACTCTGACCACATCGGGGCGCTGTAAGAAGGTTTGACAAGAATTCAGTTTAACTTTATGGTAGGCCTCCGTAAGCCTCGCGAGTTATGTGATTTCCGTTTTCTTCATCCAGCATGGCTACGCTGTATGAGGGATTCACGTTGTGCGGACTTGTACATGCACAAAATGCTTCCGATTCTGGAATTCAGGGAATTGAATTGGATGGAGACAGCGACCATGTTGTGGTCACCGACTCGACGAGAAATGTCACTTTGTTCAAGGTATTGTTTGAGTAGCGAGAAATGCTAAACCTACAACATGCTACCGGTGCCATCAGGCTCACTCGTGTGTCCATTGCATGGGGATGTACAGTAGCTAGCTAGGTAGACTAGCAAGCCTAGAAAACCACTTATTTCGAAATAGAGCCTTGCCAATCATGTCCAGCCGTAGTTTTTTTCTGTGTTCTCAAGGGAGCCGCTCAGTATGTATTTGGTCATCAATCGCAGCTCTAAAAGCATTCACGCTAGCTAGCTAAATGTGTCAGATCTTTACAAACAGAAACAGAATGATTGCATACTAGTAGGTAGGTGGCAGCCGTAAAATTGCCCTTCTTATTAAGGTACAAATAACCATTTGGCCATTGTTGTACTCGAAAATCATAGTCAATTTGTAAAGCAAACTGACAGTGACCGTTATGAAGTCGTCTTTCTCAGAACATAACACAACTTATTCTGACAGGTTTCCGATCAGAAGCCGCTGGGTAGTTGGACGGTGAAACAGGGTCAGACTCTAACCTGTCCCACGGTTTACAACACACACAACAAGGAGTATGTTGGAATCTCAGACAACAAAGTAAGTTCACTGGAAGAGTACATGTAATAATCAAAACATGTTTTCAAGCTTTTAGCAACTTTAACGTGCTCTATCTTTTCGATTTAGGTTATCAGAGTTTGGAGAGATGATGACATACACTTAGACAAAGCATTCAAAGCAACTGTAAGTATGTTAAGACTCAAATACAAATCTCATCCTAGTTACTACTTGTAATTCACCAAGCTACTTTCATTTAATAGTAAATCGACTTTTGCTCTCCAGTGTCATTCGACCCATTCTCAGGTTCTGTTGCTCTGTGAGCCATGTTCATGTTCTGTGTTTTTTCCGGTGTGTTCTTCAGGTAACTGCAGACGTGTGGAGGATCCACTCGGGCCCCGAGGGGGAGCCTGTGGTCCTGTTCCAGCGAGGGGGGGTCAGGCTCCTGGATGCCCTCCTCTCTGCCCCTCAACAGGCCATCGAGGAGGTCCTTACAGACGAGGAGGTCATAAGGTCAGATATTTGTTTAATCATGCACATCATGCCTGGGAGATTAAACCTACCTCAATAAAGACTTTGTCAACAGCAATAAGGGAATTGGCAGATAGAATATTCGATAGCTACATTTAAATAGGGAGTCAGATGGTTCAGCGGTGAGGGAGTCGGACTAGTAATCAGAAGGTCCCGCCGTGCCTAATGACGTTGTGTCCTTGGGCAAGGCACTTCACCCTACTTGCCTCGGGGGGAATGTCCCTGTACTTACTGTAAGTCGCTCTGGCGTCTGCTAAATGACTAAATGTAAATGCATCAAATTCAAAAAGCCGGGAAAGCACGTAACGAACACGCACGTGTTTGATTGTGAACGAACCCCAAGCGGGCTCCCTCCCTGGCTCGTAAGCAGCCTATCACATCACTCGATGATGATTATGGAGCGTGCAGCGACAGCCAATCATTGTGGTGTTCAGCTACACCATCGACGTGACACAAGAAACAACAGCAGTGTGCGTGATGGTCACAACGTTCCCACTAACGTCGGCCTTGTCTCCACGTCCCTGTAGGTGGAGCACGAGCATCGTGGTCAAGCAACAGCGATTTGTCCTCTTCACAACAGAACAGGTCGGTGTCGCTTTAAACAGTAGCGCGCTTGATGAAGAACGGCAGCGTAGGGAATAACCCTTGAGTGTCGACGTGACGTGGTCAACGTTTGGTCTTGTGTTTTTGTTCCCCCTTCGCAGCGAGGACAGCAGGTCCTCTATGTCCAGAGGCTGAACCCAAACACCTTACAGAAATACACCCTGGAGAGAGAGGACTCGGGACTGTTACCACTGAGCTACTCTGCCTCCGTCAGGGACGGACACGTCAGCCTGCTCTGTCTGTGTACGTCTCACACGGCCCTCCTTAACAAAGCCAAGTCGACCGTGTGTCAGGGCGTCTGTGTCTGACATGACCGTTCATGTGTTAAACATGGTTATGGACGCAATACGGCATTTAGAAGCAGGGCTGGTGTGGTCTGACCAAACCTCAGTTGTTGTAACGTCCCTCAGCAATGACGTCCCGCAACCTCTCTCTCAACTAACCCTGCTCTCCCTCCCGCCTCTCCTTCCAGACCCTAACGGGTGTGTGTACCAGAGTGTGGTGGCGCTAAGGAGGCCGGTGGAGTCCGAGGGGCCCCAGGCGCTGCCTCGTAGCCTGCTCCTGAGGCTGCCTGTGGGGGAGGGCCAGCTGGGGGCCGCCTCGGCCGTGTCCCTGGACGAGGCCCACGTCGCTGTGGTGGGGGTCCCTCACCCCTCCGCAGGGGCCGGGAGAGGTAAACACACAGACCCCCCGTGGGCACTGTCTTGGGGTCTGACCCCAGAGATTTGAACTGGACTCATCTGAAGGCGTCCAACAAACTTGGAAGTGTTACAAATGTTGTGCGTGTCACTGTAAAAAAAAACAAAAAACAAAAAAAGAAGATGAGAATGAGATTGATTGGGAGGTTTTTTTTTGCCATCTCGTGTTGTCTCTGATGGCATTTCCTCGCTTTAATGCTTCGAATGCTGAATGGTGCTTGTCTCCTTGCATACAGATTTCCTCTGCATTTGGAACACACATTTTCAAACGCTCCAAGCAGGCAAGGAGATGACAGGCAGAATCTATGGACAGGTAATGCCCGTCCGGACATGGTTATCAAATCACGTGCTTACGCCATTTTGTTAGTGCCTCAACCAAATCAAGATGGTGAATTTTCCGAGTTTCTTTCCTCTATCCCTCCTCCTAGCTATGGTGTTATTCTGGAAAGCTGTTCATCCCGCACGGGAAAACGCTCTCAGTCATTCCCTACGAGTGTCAGAAGTCCTGCTTGGCCTCAGTCCTGGGGAAACTGAAACAGACTGGAGAAGCAGGCAAGAACACACACACACACACACAACCACACCTTTCCAACCTCAGCATCCATCTGCTTGGGCAAGGTCTTTAACTCGACAAACGGAAGAACCCGGAGTAACATTTTGTCCTCATTCTCAGAGCCCAGACCTTCAGGCATGGTGGTGTGTTGGAACTCTCCCCTTCATGGAGACCAAGCCCAGCCTGGTAGAGGGGTGGAGACAAGGAAGGGGGTAAGTTATGGCGTCCAGGAACCTCATCTCCTCTGCCAAGTTGTAACTGGCGGATCGCTGCAGATTACTTCGTGTTATCACAAATCAGAAAGGGGTTTTTATTTTGCCATGAAAGTTTGCACAGACAAGGAATTTATTTGGGCTGAAGGGGTTGGCCTGACTCCACCGATCCAGTGTTTCCCACACATAGACTAATGTGTGGCGGTGCGCCACAGAATCAACACCGGCCGCCACACATTGCGTTTCGTAAAACTTTTTTTTATCGCTATTTAGGTTAAAACACGCAGCGTATTCGTTCAGCTGCATTTCCTTTCCCCTGCTCTCCCTCCGTCTCTCTGTCACTCATGCGTCTTTCTCACATATGCACACAGTCACAACGTCAGCACACGTTAGCAACAATGCATACATATGCCGTTCTAGTAAGACCGACAGCTATATCAGCGAGCCTTCAGCATCAGTGCCGTAGCTAAAAGTCGAGGAAAGTTGAGGCTACTTTTCGCTAGGTACCTTACTCACATTTACATTTAGCCATTTAGCAGACGCTCTTATCCAGAGCGACTTACAGTACTCGAAGTTTCCCCTTCGTTCTTTTGGTGAGAAGTCTCAAGAGCTAGCTACTTACCCGGCGTCATGGAGCCGACCAGTTAAATAGTTGTTTAGCACTAGCGTTGCTACATGCCTAATGCAGAAATGATATGTTAGTTGTTGTTAATTTGTTTGGTCTGACAACCCCCACCCCTCCCCGCCACAATTAGATTTCTAATCTGTGGGAAACACTGCGATCTGTTCTATTGGTCCGTCCCACGCAGAGGCTGACTAGGAAGAGCCAATCAGCACCCTCTCTGACTGTCGACCAAGTGCTGGAGCTTATCAAGGTAGCTGATTCATGGTTGAAAAGGCCTCCAAACATCTCCGCTCCAAACTGTACTGATAGGACTCTCACAGAAATCCTTTCTCGTAGAAAAGTAGACGAGTAAATCACACACTGCATACTCAGTAACAGGCGGTGGCTGACGATTAGAACTGCCTTGCCTCGTTCCCTTCAGACCGCTCCAGTGACGGAGGTCCAGAGGGAGGTGGAGGCTCTGTTCTCCAGGGCCGATGCCCAGGACCTGCAGCCCTCCCTGGGCACGCTGGCCTGCCACCTGGTGGCACGCTGCCAGGCGGAGCCTGCCTTCTACACACCCACCACCCTGGCTCAGCTGGTGCACACCCAGTGCCTCTGCCACAGGTGAGGGGGGGGGGAGTTATGGAGGGGGCTAGACTGGCACAATGTGCTAGAACCTGCAGCAATGGGAAGGTTAGATCTCCTAAAGCGAGTATGCTAAGGACCAGTGTTTGTCCCGTGGAATGACGTTCAGTATCCTTGCACTCTGGGGGGGGGTGTACGGCGCTCAATGGTAACCGTGACCTTTGACCCCTCCAGTCTGTGTCCCGACCTCCTGCTGCTGGCCCTGGAGAAGAAGGACTACTTCCTGTGCCAGCTGTGCCTGCAGCTCTTCCGAGACATCCCCGAGGCGGTCACCTGCGCCTGCCTCAAGGCCTTCCTCAGGTGACCTTTCACCCCCGTCGCTCGACGTGTCGCGATGGAGGACACGGTTATGGATATTTTTAAAGCTAAGATCATCCTTTATCAGTCCCACAGCGTTGAAATGTGCAGGATTAAACGTACTGTGTGTGTGTGTGCACGTCCCCCCCCACTCAGTGTCCCCGACGGCGATGCCGAGATGGTGAGCCTGGAGCCAGACAGCGTCTCCTTCATGGAGGGCCTGGTGGCTTCCGGACGGGGCCCGGGGGCCCAGCAGAACGGCTTCAGCCCCACCCTGTACGAGGAGGACAGCTGCGACGTGCCCCCCAGTGGACAGCCCAGGCCCGAGGAGGGGAAGGACGGTCAGCCCCCCAGGGAGAGCTGCCCTGTGGGGCTGCACAAGGCTGTGCTCCTGTATCCGCCATGGAGCTGTCAGACGTAACAAAGAGCGGTTATATTCCTCGTATGTCCTCGTAAAAAAAAAAAAGGGAAATTGCATACTATTTTGTTTTGTAAACGGGACTTCCTCAAGTTGTTGACTCATCGTGTCTGCGAACGCCCAGCCTTGTAGTTGAACGGGTCGTTATAGAGTGCTCTGTTGTGGTGTTTGTGTCTTAACGAAGCCTCCTGTAGAAATGAGGTGCTGCAGACGGCATACAGTGACTGCTTCCTGCTCCCCCATCTTAAGGACCTCTCCTCACAGGAAGTCGTCGTGAGTACATCCGGAAACGTTCTTGTCGTCGGTGGTCCACATTGGAACGCAACTCAGGAAATTCATTGTGGCTATTATTTCAAAGTCAAACGGTTTATGTTGTGTTGAATCCCCTTTCATCCAGCTCTTCCTCCAGTACCTCCAGTTCCTCTATATGAAATACTCTCAAGATTTCTACACACAAGCAAACATGGGTTTGAGATTGCCCACAATGACACAGGTTTGGAATGGTTATTCCTCCCCCCTTTCCTACCCAGGTTTAATCACACACATATACACACCGCTGTACCTGCTGTTATATATTGCATCTATTGATTTGCGTGATACTGGTTTTCTCTCTAGATCATGGACTGGGTGTGTTTGCTGTTAGACTCTCATTTCACCGTCTTGGTCATGGCCCCGGAATGCAAGGGCCTCCTCATCGACCTTCAGAGATTCGTCAAGAATCAGGTAAAAACCGACCTACATGAAACCGGCAGTATGATTCCCCTGGGTTACCATAATTAGGATAGTGTGAGGTTTCATGGGTTTAGAAAAAAGAAGAAAAAAAACTAATTTGCATGATTCTGTCAGATTGTTCCAGTAAGCTGTGGTCTGAAAGTGTCAAAATGTGCCTCGTTGGCCATTTTGTTTCCATCGTATCCGAACGCTTCCTGCCTGAAACTGCAGCTCGTGTCTCTGTTCCAGGTGAGGCTGTTCTCAGAGTTGGGGAAGATGGAGGGCAGCCTGGAGGAGCTGCAGAAGATGAAGCAGTCCAAGGAAATGGGCCAGTACGCCATCGAAGTCATCCAGTTGTTTTAGACTAATGATGTGTACAGATTTTGTTTTTAACTGAAACTCAACATGGTTGTTCTCCTCCCACAGCCAGTTTAGCTCACAGCGGTTATGACTGAACCCCGATTTTGTCTTTTGGTGAAAGATTCTCACGGGAGTCCATGTTAGGGGACTTGGTGGGGGGAGTCCATAATGTGTGCCGTTTGTGATTCGAGACTTTGCTGACATGCAAACCGCTATAACTAGGTGTTCTGACCATGCCTGTCAAATGTATCCAAAGTGTATTTTTAGTACTGTCTGCAGAGATTAATTATGCAGCAAAATATAGACATCTTCAAATGTAATCTCAAACCTTCTTTTGAACATAATGAAGTCTAAAACTACAAACTGGATACATAAACCAGCTGTTTATTATGAATAATTGTAAATCTGCCCATCTTGGTGAATTGTGTCACATTTTCTAGATGCCAATTCTAGATGTTAAATGTGTTGCATAATCTCAAGAGGTTAATTGTTTTCATGTGACAGTATTTTATTAAAAAAAATACCTTTCTGTGCAAAATATCCCTTGTCTCTTGCCTTTCTATACTACTGTTATTTATTGTTTTTACTTAGTGTTTCTAAGGAGCCCCTTATCACAGGTTCCTCTCAGGGGCTCTGTATTTTTTCAGATGAATATGGTTTAAAACTATATTCTGCAGTAACAGATAAACTATGTGATTATGCTGTGTTTCTCAATAGGAAGATGGCGGGAAATTATTCATCCACAGATCTTGTAAAAATGAAAACGAATCGTTGTTGGTAGGATTCGAACCTGCGCTGGAAGATCCCAATGGATTTCTAGTCCAACGCCAAGCTTAGGAAACTTTGTCGTCCGGAGGCGTTCCAGTTTCCGGTGTGTCGAGCGCATTACCCAGATCCATAGAAAAATTTCTTTTTCTCTGGCATTACCTATAGCTTCATTGACTTTATTAACGACACTTTTATCATTTACATGTCTGGTACTGTTTTATTATTGACTTGTAGCCTATTTATGTCAATGTTGTAGACCTAACACTAGGCGATCATTTAGGCCCTGGTAAAGCAAAGCAAAGTCTCGTTTCACTTAAATGTACGTAGACTACATTTAGGCTTAACTGTTTTGGTCAACGGGACTCAATAAACATGTTGGCGTTCTTTTATGAATACACATCACAATTTGCAACGTTGACAACACTTATATTTACCAAAGGGTTATGTAGAGGAGCAGGCCCAGCTAATTCCGATGTAGCCATACCTGTAAATATAAATGGAAAGTTAACTTGAAATATTTTGTGCAAATAACCAGTTCTTATTAAAATAATTTGCTCGTCCGACGAGATTCGGACTGGATAGTTACTTATTATTATAAGTAAATAAATTATATCCAGCAGGAACAGAGAAACTAAGTTATTGTGCTGTGGTTTCTTAATAGGAAGATGGCGGGAAAATATTCATCCACAGTTATTGTAAAAATAAAAACAAATCGTTGTCGGCAGGATTCGAACCTGCGCGGGAAGATCCCAATGGATTTCTAGTCCATCGCCTTAACCACTCGGCCACGACAACTTAGAAACACTCCCGGGTTTTATCTGGATACATAACTATGATATCCACATAGTTATCTAAATATTAGATTGTGTTTTCTAGTTGAATATTATTGAGATTGGAAGTTTAATAATGTTATGCAAGCCTAATTATGCAAATATTTATACTATATTTTTGCATTTGTAACAACTTCGCTTTTTGATGACGAATGTATGAATCTTACTTAAACTTCTATACGAAGCCAGTAACAATAAAGAATACATGCAAAGAGTTGATCACATGGCCACGCACTTTTTATTTTAATTTATTTGGTGTTGTGAATACTGATTACAAAGTAGACAAATAAAGAATGGCTAATATTTGCCATTCATTATTGACATGTACTAGGTCTACAAATAAATAATACATTATACATATATGTATCAATAATATGGATAAATCCGTAACTCAAATGCTAAATGTATGTTGGATTTATTCATTTATAATTAACATGAATATCTAGAATGACAAAATTGCATTGTTACCAAATATTTGATTTCTATCTTGTGTATGGTCGAATAAAATATACTGTAACCGAGAATTCATCGACTTACAATAATTTTGTTTCATGAAACTGCTGTTCTCAATGTCGGACGTATGCTTATCTTCTTGCCTTCCTCGCTTCAACAACGACGACGACGTCAGAGCGAAAATGTACGCCGCTGTTGCTGTGTAAATATCTCGTTGTTTTTTTTATATTATCATGAATTGGCAATTCAAGTGGACTCTAATAAACAATCATAGGGGCTTCGTGTTTGCATGGATAACTAATTTTATGAACTAACAGGGCTATTGCATCTATTGTAGAATAGTAGTCACGTGACCTCCATACAGGGCCTGCTGCTGTCTGTTTTCAGTGGAGGGAGAGATGCGAAGAAAAATGGCGACTGCAGGCGACCTAAAACGGGACACCGGCCATTCGGTTTGAGCATTCTAGCTGAAATTGAGTCCGGGGCTTGATGGGAATAATTTGAACGGTCACAACATTGGTTAAGCATTCCTACGGTACCCGTTTTCTCGGGTTTGCGTGGGCTACTTGAGCGCCGAAATTGAAGCCGAAAATAATACATTCTTTGCTACAATGAGGGGGAGAAGAGGAAGGCCGCCCAAACAGGCACTGATGCGGGATGTTTCCCCCGGGCCAGTTCGCGGTTCTAGAGGTGGCCGTAGAGGTATGCGTGGACGGGGAAGGGGTCGAGGACGGGGCCGGGGCCGAGGTTCGGTGGATATCGATACAGATATTTCCAACAGGGACAACTTCCACTCGTCCAGGGGTCGGAGGAAAGTTGGAGCAACGACGACATCGCGGGGCAGAGGCAGGGGAAGAGGCAGGGGTTCGAGAGGTGGTCGCGGCAGCAGGGGGAGACGGCCCCAGACTAAGGTGGTCTACGATGACAATAGCGACGAAGATGAGGATAATATTAGTTTGAGATCGGAGGAGGACGAACTTTTACACGAGAACCGATCGTCAGATTTCGAAGAGGAGGCCGTAGACAACGAGTCCGATTATCTGGAAGAATTACCGGACGAGGATGATGCGAGCTACTGTACAGAGAGCAGCTTTCGGAGCCATAGCACGCACGGTAGTACTCCAGGTAGGTCAACTTGCATATGCCTACTTTGGAGAAGCAATTTATCAGTCTTTCCAAAAGCAAACAGAAATGGTAGAGTGTATATTTACTCCATTTGGAGAGCAAGCTGCATTGTTCAAAATGGAGATTGCACTCAGAAACAGGCCTTTGTTTACCGAGCTCCAGTGATCGCTTGCTGGATCGTGCACACTGGACACCACAATAACCTCGCATATGTTCTGCATTTTGATAGATTAGCATCAACCTTGCTATTTTTCCCAAGCTTCCATATTTAATGATTGATTGTATCAATTAATTATTTATTTTCAGTTAACGGTTATTGCACTGTTTTCCTCGTGCAAGCAATATTTTCATGTGGTGTCATTCACAGAGAAACATGTTGCGAGTGTTTTATGAAACATGTTACAACTATCCTTAATTCATCTTAAATTACCCTTTAAATACATTGTGTGGTGCTGTATTTTGCATTTCAGGTCACACTAACTATATTACTTCTGTTTATACATTTGAGCTATTTTAACAACGGCGCGTGTGTTATTAATCATAAGGTTCCATGAGTTATCTGCTTACATAAATATATACATTGCAATTAAACGGGAATTGAGTTATTAACGCATAAATATTGCAAATGCACAACCCTTTAACTTAGTTAGGGTTAGTTAGACATTTTAACAACTGCATGGATCACTACTAAGATGTATAGTTGTGTAATGCAGACCAAATGAGCTTGACAGAACTTCGCGCGGCCTTTGTTTTGAAAAGAGGCGCTCTAATTTCACCTGTTGCAGGCTGAACTCATTATAATATTACGTACAAAGTTGTACCGTAACCATAGCAATTCATTTCATGGGTATCAAATGAACGAGGTAGATCAATCACCCCTAAATGGAATTATGCATATTTATAGTTACTAAACTAGTCCTTCAAATCAATTGGCGTATCTGTTACATAATGTCAGGACATTGATGTTAGTGACTCATTGTGACTGTTAATCAGTCCTAGTTTTGGACTGCAAAGATAACTTGGAAATATTCTTATTTTGGCTCTTTGGTTAGTATTCCTTGAGTCGTAGATTCACCATGCATGTGCACCATAAAGACATGTAAAATATATATTATTTTTTTAAATCCTGAAAATTGAGCAGACACCCATTTCTTGGTGAAAGCCTAATTTTGCCAATTGCTATTTTTCCCAATGTAATCAATTGGAGTTATCATCTCAAAGTCCTATAACATTTACTTATTACCTGAACGTAACTCATAGGCTGTGCCCTAATTTAGCATGCACTAAACATACTTAACATATTTCAAGACCACACAAGACTGCTTTTTTTTCTTGAATTATGATTCCATCCACTCCACTGCCCTTCAATGCTTAGTTAAGTAGTCCAGGAAGATTACACACATAACCATGTACCTTAAATAGGTTTCCCAGCCATGTGAATAGCAGCAGAGAGGGGCTTTGTGTGCCTTTCATACGACCTAGAATCACACACACACATACACACACACACACACACACACACACACACTCACACCCATGCACCAATATACGCAACCAGAGATGCATGCACACACTTCACACTCTCGGTCTTACCATAAGATACAAGCTGACTCACACACACACACACACACACACACACACACACACACACACACACACAGACTTTACATAGGTAGTAACAAAGGAAGACAGTACACACATATTCCTTGCTGGGGGAACATGGCTCTGGGGAGAGGATCTTGTTTGTCTTCATAATGCCACTTCCCTTGGGCTGGTACACACACACACACACACCGACTGTGTTAATGCTGATACCCCATTTTGAAACCATGTCACTCCCTACGCCACAGCCCTCTCGTATGATTTAGCAGGTCCGCATTTGAGTTCCCTGTCATTTTCGTTTACATTTTTCAGGTCGGGAGCTTACAGAGTGTGGTGTGTGTATGTGTGTGTACCAAGTAGAGGGTGCTCTGAAATGGAACATTTCTGTTCACGTAATGGGGTTTAGGCCTCCTGTTCTGCATGGGATTTATTGACTTGGAGAGTAAACTGCCCCGTTAACCAACTGGTACAAGTTTGTGGTATTCCCACGCTAACTAATATGCAGTTATGCCCTCAAAGTGAATCAATAATATTCCCCATCTGTTCCACCTCAGTAGTAACAAACAGTCTTCAGCCAAACATGCTGGAAGCAGACCTCATTCGGCCTGACTTTTAAATGTGTGCATTAAAAATCCCTCCACCCCTCCCCTCTTTTTTTTTTTTTCTTCATCCCTCCGTCCCCCTCCTTCCCAGGCCGGAGGAGGAGCCGCGCCGTCCGCCCCCGCTCGCCCATCCTGGAGGCCAAAGACGTCCCTCCGCTGGAGCTCCCCAAGTCCTCGGAGGACCTGCTCATCCCCGCTGGGCAGCTCCTCAACGTGGCCGCCGTCTACGAGGTCCTGCGCAACTTCGGCTCGGTCCTGCGCCTGTCGCCGTTCCGCTTCGAGGACTTCTGCGCGGCGCTGGCCGGCCAGGAGCAGTGCACCCTGCTGGCCGAGACCCACATCTCGCTGCTCAAGGCCATCCTACGCGAGGAGGACACGTCCAACACCACGTTCGGCCCGGCCGACCTCAAGGACAGCGTCAACTCCACCCTGTACTTTGTGGACGGCATGACCTGGCCCGAGGTGGTGCGCGCCTACTGCGAGAGCGACCCCGAGTACCGCCACGTCCTCCCCTGCCAGGAGGGTGAGGAGTACCCCTTCGAACCCCTGGAGAGCAAGGTCAAGGTGCTCCAGTTCCTCGTCGACCAGTTCCTCGCCACCAACCTGGCCCGCGAGGAGCTGATGTCGGAGGGCGTGGTGGCCTACGAC
This sequence comes from Hypomesus transpacificus, assembly GCF_021917145.1. NCBI lineage: Eukaryota > Metazoa > Chordata > Actinopteri > Osmeriformes > Osmeridae > Hypomesus > Hypomesus transpacificus. The sequence goes on from NC_061080.1 coordinate 907,774, forward strand.
GACCACTGCCGCGTGTGCCACCGCCTGGGCGACCTGCTGTGCTGCGAGACGTGCTCGGCCGTGTACCACCTGGAGTGCGTCAAGCCGCCGCTGGTGGAGGTGCCCGAGGACGAGTGGCAGTGCGAGGTGTGCGTGGCCCACAAGGTGCCCGGCGTGGTGGACTGCGTGCCCGAGGCGCAGAAGAGCAAGCCCTACATCCGCCAGCTGCCCATCGGCTACGACCGGCACCACCGCAAGTACTGGTTCCTCAACCGGCGCGTCGTCGTGTGAGTATGCGAGCCGCCTTTTTGCGCTGGGAGGCGGGAAAGCCGTTTCGGGGAAATGTGTCAGTGACTTATTTTGGGGGCGTTAACTTTGTTAGATGCCTTCAGACCTAAAGTCTTCATGTAAAGGCGTAGGGCACTCCTAAACCAAGTTATTCGCGGATCATTATAAATCTGCAATCTCTAAACAAATCTGGATGGAATGTCACCGATTTTTTGGGGCTGTCGGGTTTTCTACATTAACGTTTGGTCATTTAGCAGACGCTCTTATCCAGAGCGACTTACAGTAAGTACAGGGAAATTCCCCCCGAGGCAAGTAGGGTGAAGTGCCTTGCCCAAGGACACAACATCATGTGGCACGGCGGGGAATCGACCCGGCAACCTTCTGATTACTAGCCCGACTCCCTCACCGCTCAGCCATCTGACCTCTAAGTCCGTCTAAAATTCCTCCTAAGTCCCAAGTAGACAAGTGCACTCTCCTTACTGATGTAACCATCTTCATCCACCCCCGCGTCATGTATGGCTGTGGAGATCAGTGTACTGTTAACGTGGTTTATGGACCCCCCAGTCCACCTCCGAGGCCCCTGGGCCCCCCCTCTGCTCGCGGCCCCAACGCCAGGCAGGCAGGTGTTAGCCGTTAGCCCATTAGCTTCGGCGTTCGCCTTTTGAGCGCTCGCAGATGGCGAGGGCTGCCAGCTCAGCAGTGTCCCGCGCTGGAGCCTCGGAGGAGGACGTCTCACCTTAACAATGAGATTTAGAGTCACTGCCTCGCTCCGCCTCCCCCACTCACCAAATTGGCCCTCTGTGGGAGCAGTGTAATGGATCTTCACTGTCCCCTTGGAGACTGGCGGTGTGTGTGTGTGTGTGTGTGTGTGGGATTGTAAAGGTGTGTGTGTGTGTGTGTGTGTGGGATTGTAAAGGTGTGTGTGTGTGTGTGGGATTGTAAAGGTGTGTGTGTGTGTGTGTGTGTGTGTACGTGGCCTTGTGGGCGGGCTTGTGCGTGAGATAGTGTGTGTGTGTGTGTGTACGGTGGATTCAGGCGGGCTTGCATGGGAGATGGTAAGAGGGAGCGCGTGAGATGCGCGTGGCTGGTGTGTCTGTGTGTGTGTGCGCGTGCGTGTGTGTGTGTGTGTCCGGTAGCGAGGAGTAGAAATCCCTAAGAGGATGCTGAGTAGACAGAATAGTATGGTCGCCTGGGGCAGCTCCGAGCTGGGCCCGGACCACACTGCACTCAGAGAGCTGTCAGAGTGTCATAGCAGCGCTCGTATATCAGCTAGCACAGCCCTCCTAATACAGATTCCTCTCTGTTACTCTGGGGGGGGGGGGGGGGAGGAGGAGAGTGGGGAATGGCTCAGGCTCATAGTGGTTTTATTACTACAAATCTGGCACCGTTGTTTCTTAGTGAAGGATCATGTGTCTCTGCAGCTTACAGTGTGCCCACCGAGTTTCGGAAGACGAAGAAAGATTTGTTGATGATGTAGTTTTTTTGTTTTGGGGGGAGTTGTTTTTGTTTTTGACCTGTGACGTGCTGCTGTGCCGTGTTGATGGTTAGTCTAACTGGATACTGCTGCTACACCCCTTTCCTCCTCCTCCCTCTTACTTCCTCCTCCCCCCCCCCCCCCGTGCGTTCTTCTCTTCCCTCCCTGTCCTCCTCTCTTCCGACTTCTTCCCTCCCTCCCTCCCTACCTCTCCTGCCCTCTTTTCTCCTGCCCTCTTCTCTTTCGTGTCACCTCCCTCCACTTCCTCCCTCCCCTTTTCCCCCCCCCTCCCCCCTCAATCGCTCCCAATCATTCTTCCCTCTCCTCCCTCCCCTTTCCTCCTGAACCCCTCAATCGCTCCCAATCATTCTTCCCTCTCCTCCCTCCCCTTTCCTCCTGAACCCCTCAATCACTGCCAATCATTCTTCCCTCTACCCTCTATCTCTCCTTTCTCCTCACCCTTTCAATCACTCTCAATCATCCTTCCCTTCACCTCTCCCACCCCCCCCCCCCGCCCCCGCCCCCCTCCAGTGAAGAGGACGGCGAGCAGGAGGACAAGACCATCTGGTACTACAGCACCAAGGTGCAGCTGGCTGAGCTCATCGACTGCCTGGACAAGGACTACTGGGAGGCGGACGTGTACTGCGCCCTTGAGGAGATGAGGGACGAGGTGCACGTCCACATGGACATCAGCGAGGACCTCACCAACAAGGCCCGCGGCAGCAACAAGTGCTTCCTCACCGCCGCCAACGGTAACTAGGGGGCTCTCCGCGGCGTGCCTTTCGTATGTACATAGAGACAGGCGCATGGATGCGTCAATGCAGACGTGCGCTACTCTTGGTTATTTGTTTGGGTCTTTTTCCCCCCCCATCCTCTGCCGTTCCCGTCCCGTTCCCGTTGGTTTACGTAGCTGTTAGAGAGGAATAACTAGACGTATTGGCTGACTGGACCTGTAAGTGGATGTTGTTTTCTGGATGCGTTACTGATCTTTCGGGGGGGGGGGGAAACGAACCAAATTGGTTTAACCCCATGCTTGCATCGGCTGGAGTGACCTTGTTAAAAGCAAACAAGCATGATTTTCAGTTGATCCTCCTTAGACGCTCGCTCCAGAGCGACCCGACCTCGTCGGAATGTGAAGCAGCTTGATGGATCAGGCCGTCTTCGATCTCCAGTCTTTCACCTGGAGAGAGTGATTATTAGATGAGCGCCCTCGCGTTCTGTGTGTGTTTTGATCCTGATTGTCGCGTTGCTCTGTTTCTCGCTCGCTCCCTTTCTCTCTTCCTCTCTCTCTCCCTCCTCTCTCCCTTCCTCCCTCTCTCCTTTTCTCCCTTCCTCTCTCTCTCCCTCTCTCCCTTCCTCTCTCCCTCCCTCTCTACCTTCCTCTCTCTCTCTATCCCTCTCTACCTTCCTCTCTCTCTCTATCCCTCTCTATCTTCCTCTCTCTCTCTCTCTCTCCCTCTCTACCTTCCTCTCTCTATCCCTCTCTACCTTCCTCTCTCTATCCCACTCCCTGCCTTCCCCTCTCTCCTCTCCCTTCTCCTGCTGCCGTCTCCTCCCACCCACCTCCTCCTCTCGTCCGTGTTGTCACTCTGCTGTAGGTGGTTAATCTAAGAGTGACGATGAGCAGGCACACGCCGTATATTAGCCGTGATTATGCACGGCCACAGCTGTGAAGCTCTTTCGCTGGAAGCCGCGTCGTCGGTAGTACTCTCATCCCCCTCCTCCTCGCTTCGGCCACGGCCGGGCTATCTTCGCCCAGTTATTACAGGAGATCTGATTCCTACATGCCCTCCCATCCCCCCTCCCCCCCCTCCTTCCCCCCTTGTCTGGGTGCCTGGGTAACCAAGTAGCGGGCAGCTGAGGTGGCAGGTTGGCACCCGGGCCAGTGTCTCTCTGTTTGTGCTGGCAGGGATAGCAGCTTCTGGGACGAGTGGGAGGACGGGGGGAGGGTGTAAGGGGTGCTCTAGCAGATTATACTGGGAGGAGGGCCAGGACCCATGCAAAGGCACTGGGGGGCAGGCGGGCAAAGTGCCGCGTTAGTGAGGGGTGGAGGAGAGGGCTGTTGGGGGGGGGGGGGGGGGGGGGGGAGTAATATAGGAGGTGTGCTGCACAAGAGAGGAAAGATGGATGGTGAGAAAAGGGGGGGGGTGGGGTGGGGGGAAGCGCTCAAAGAAAGCAGGAGAAGAGAGAGGTGGCCGTACCGATGAGTGCTGAAGGAGCTCAAAGAGAACGGGGAGGTGCAGAGAGGAAAGAGGGGCGTCCCCCAGCGAGCACTGCAGGAGCCAGGGGTGTCGCTCCATCATGGCCCTGACTCTCTGGCCCAGCCACCCAAGCCCGTCCAGCTGAGCCAAACGCGTGGGTGTGTGTGTGAGGGGCCTCATTGTCTTGGGCCAGAGAGTCCCACTCAACCAGCAACCCACTCTCTCTCTCTCTCTCTCTGTCTCTCTCTCTGTCTCTCTCTGTCTCTCTCTCTCTCTCTCTCTCTCTCTCTCTCTCTCTCTCTCTCTCTCAGACACTCACTCTCTCTCTCTCTCAGACACTCACTCTCTCTATCTCTCTCTCTACCTCCCTCTTACACCCACCCTCCCCTTCCTGCCCCCTCCCCTTTCCGCTCCAGTCCCCATGAATACCCCCCAGTCATAGATAGAAGAGCCATAGGAACCAGTACCAGAGCTATTACATAAACCCCTATACAGTGTGGGCTGTTTTGGACGGGGCCCAATAGTCTTAAACCGCTTCCTTCCCCCTCTACCCTCTCCTCTTACACCACACCTTAACTTAGTTTAAGAATGCAAGGATTGGGAGTGAAGCGGCGACGGTTGCGAGACGAAAGTGGCTCCTAGCGGGGACGAAAGAGAAGAGGACAAAGAGAAGGAAAGGAGCAGTGTTCAAGTCTTTGGCTCGGCTGTGATATGGTGCAGATGAACCTGCTCGGCCCCATAGCGTGATATTCTCTGACTTCTAGTCATGAAAACTCCACCCAGACATGTTGGCTCCCTTCTCTGAAAGACAGGCTGCCGTCTAAAGGCTTTACCTCTGACACACACACCACACCACACACACACACCACACCCCACTCACACACCCTCCCCAGCAACAAGTGACAGAGGAATCATCCTCAAAGCCGTAGTGCCTGAGGGGGGTTTCACCCTTTCCTTCCACCCGGTAAATAACATGTTTATGACAGTCTGTCTCGAGCTGCACGTTATGTCGCGAAGCTGCACAAGAAACGACAGCGCTTGCGCACAATCACACAAAGCACAAAGTCCTTTCCCTTCGTTCGGGGGAATTTCACGGCCTTTTAGAAGCCCATCCGCGGTTTCCTCTGTGCGGCTCATCATCGTAACTCTGTAGAGTTCAATCTCTGAACACAGCTTGACCCTCATATTCTCTCTCATAGACACAAGTCGTTTTTAGGGCTCCTGTGGTGATGTAATAGGCGTGGAAATACAACTTTGGCACCGTTTGCTAGTTTTAAGGTCAGAGGTGGAGGAAAAATAAAAAGGTCTGTGTTATCAGCTAAATTTATACTAGGGTTGCCTAGGCTCAGGTCATTTGGGACTCTTACGTTTTTGTCCATTTGCGCATTGGGAACCAGAGCCACAGTTGGTTGCGGCCATTCTGGCTGTTAAGTCCATGCCCTTGAAACTAACAAACGCATGCGAGCAGATGTCATGCTAAAGTTAGTGAAATACTTCTGCAATTGGGATCCAATTAGGGATAGTGGTATGATTCGGATCATTTCAAATTCTAAGCAAATATCCTGTAATTCCCCATGCCTGGCTTGAATGTCGTTGCCAGGTCTTGGTTGCCAGGTTCGCCCACCAACGTCCTCCTTTTACAAAATGTAACTGGCCACTGTTAACCCTCCATCCCCCTTTCAGAGGAGATCTTGGAGCGCCTCCGGGCCAAGCAGGAGGAGGAGCTCGAGGAGGTGAAGAGGCGGGCCGCGGCAGAGGCCCAGAAAGCCCGGCTGGAGAGGGAGAAGGAGGAGGAGGAGGAGGGAGGGGAGAAGAAGGAGGGAGGGCAGCCCAAGGAGGAGCCGGAGGAGCTGAAGGTGAAGGAGGAGGCCACATCCGAGAATGATCCTCCCCAGGATCAGAGCACCAAGGAGGGGAGCACCAGTCCAGGTACGTCCCCCCCCCTGCCCTCCAACCATCTCCTCTTTCCAGACCAGGGTCAGTTAGGATAGGAAGCCTAGTCAGACACTTATACAGTTTGCTTTACGGGACTGTACATTTGGCTTAACATTTTGTGCCAGGCAAGAACAATCAAGCACAGATTTCAAATCCGATATACAGTATTTCCTCTATATATCACTTCTTGGACTGTATCTCTATTGTAGTCCTGTTTTGACTGCCATGAACGATGGGCTGAATGGAATCATAACTTAAAATAAATCATCTAACGGAAAAATCCTATTCCTTAAACAAAGCTAGACAAGAGCAATACCAGTAAAAAATATATGCTAACATCTACCTCTGTGTCCCAGCATTTATCCTAAATGGTTGGGATTGTTTCTAAGACCAGAATCTTTGTTTGCACTGTGCGAAAGGGCTGTTCAGAAAAATGCATTCGAAAAGGTCATTTATTTTGAGATCCAATCAGAGACTATATTTCCAATCCTGCTGTAATTCCACCATAGCCGAAGGGGCTTCCTCTGCTGACCAGGAGGCCACTAGCAACTCAGTGGTTCCCAAATCTGAGGCCGTGGCTCCAGAGCCCTCCCTGCCTGCCACAGAGCCCGCTAGCCTGGCATCGGGCCCCCAGGAGCCCCCTGCTGCCACAGAGCCCGCTAGCCTGGCATCGGGCCCCCAGGAGCCCCCTGCTGCCTCTGGGGAGACTGGGGACGAGGGCCAGACCAGCATGGAGGTCACGCAGGACTCGGAAGGTACAGACGCTGCTTCGATAGTGTCCGTGGAACGTCAACCCCTCCCTCCCCCCTCCTCCTCGCCTCCCAGCCTTCATCGTCTGTTCCCCCATTCGTTCCTGCTTCCTGTGCTTGGGTGCTCCTCTTGTCTTGTCCCTCCCACTTTGTTGCCATTGGACCAGTTGCCGTTTTTTGCATTTGCATCCCTCATTTCATTGGCCGCGCCAGCTTTTCAGGCATGTTTCTCTTGTGAACAAATGGATTGCTGGTGCTCGAATGCTTTCTGTGCTGCAACCCTGAGAACCTGCTTTGCGTCTTATGCTGAAGCTGCAGAATCATGGCTTTGATAGAGCCATCAATAAGCAGACCATCTAATGCTCTTCTGTAAATGCCAATGGCCCTCCCGTATCCAGCTTGCCTTGGGAGATTTACTTGTGTCGTTGGCAGGAAACATGCATCTTCGCCGTTCACCATTTCCTGTCAGCATTTGTGGTGATCTGCTGCACTTAGACAGGAAGCCTTGCTTTCCAATTTTTTTTTTTTTTATATTGTTTGATTCCAATTGAAATCCATACATTATGTTTTTTTTCTCACTGCTATTTGCTCCTCCTATCACCATCTCTGCAGTTGATTTGTCTTGCCTTGTTGTGTGAGGTTGGGCTTGCTTTGAGGGAGCCCATTGGCTGTTTTGTGGGATGGTCGGGAATGTGCACTGCATCCAGTTTGACACTAGAGGGAGCCAGAGGTTTCCATGTAAAAATGGAGGGAACTGAACGCCTGGGAGATGCTGGCTTCGCTTGGGCTTTCTAATGGCTTTGTCTACATCCCAAAAAATAACCACAAAGCTCAATAATGAAGGTATAACCGTAGTTGATCAAATTCTATTTTTTGCCCGCCCTTTACAGAAAAGGCAGAGTCGGACTCTGGCTTCCCCAGTGGAGATGGCGTCCCCGGCTTGAGCCAGCCCCCCCAGCCCAGTGAGGAGAACAGCAACAGCAGCATGGGTGGCCCCCGGGGCCCCGAGCCCCCCGACCTGGCCGACAAATCTTCCCAGTCCTCCCTCGCCAGCCAGGATGACCCAGGTCTGGCCCACGCTACACCCTCTCCTATATATACATACCATTAATGAGCTATGTTGAATAGACTACAAAATGTGGAACACGATCCAAACGCAATTTGGAATTTTACGCGTAAAGTCATCACTTCCTCCCGTGTGACGCTCAGTCCCCCCCCCCCATCCTCCCTCGTCACGGATCGGTGTGTAACCACAACAACGGCTCCACGGAAATCCCACCGTGCGCTGACACGGATCACCTCAAACACGGTTCCCCTAATCCTCCACCTCTCTCTCTCTCCCTTTCTCTCTCTCTCTCTCTCTCTCTCTCTCTCTCTCTCTCTCTCTCCCTCTCTCCCCCCCGGTGGTCGACGTCCAGGCGAGGGCAGAGCCAACGGGGAGACGGGCGGCCCGGGCGGGAAGTCGTCGGCCTCTACGCGCATGGTGACCCGCCTGCGCAACCCGGAGAGCAAGCTGAGTCAGCGAAAGAGCCAGCAGGTGGCGGAGGCCGTGCACGAGGCCAACAAGGGCTTCAAGGAGGGCAAGGAGGTGAGGGGGGACGCCAAGACGCTTTAGACCCCGAGGGGGGGAGGGGGGGGTTCCGCATCTTAAGCCTCTTAAGCCGTTGCCATATATTATAGCTCAAATATTGATATACCGGTTGTGGAACACTTTAGTCTCTTAATTTGTTTCTTTTTTTTGTTGATGCGTACCAAACCGAAAAAAGAAATGAAGGAACGAGCTGTTTTTAACGCCGAACACCCGCTTCCCTACTTAAACCCGATTACTGGGAAGCACCACCATGCAAACACCATGCCCAGCCAAATGTTTAGTAATCAACGACCCCCCCTCCCTCCCTCCCTTGCCCTCTCTCACCCTCCAGGTGCTGGTGGTGAACCAGCAGGGCGACGTGTCCCGCCTCAGCACGCGCGGCTCCAAGGAGGTGGTGATGAAGGGCACCCTGTCCAACTACTTCAAGCTGGGCCAGGAGGGCAAGTACCGGGTGTACCACAACCAGTACAGCTCCAACACGCTGGCCCTCAACAAGCACCAGCACCGCGAGGACCACGACAAGCGGCGCCACCTCTCGCACAAGTTCTGCATGACGCCCGCCGGCGACTTCAAGTGGAACGGCTCCATCCACGGCTCCAAGCTGCTGACCGTCTCCACGCTGCGCCTCACCATCATCCAGCTGGAGAACAACGTCCCGGCGCCCTTCATGCACCCCAACTGGGCCTCGCACAGGTAGACGCGCCGGACACTCTTGAGGCCGGGTCGGGATCTGTTTCGCCGCCACAAGGGGGCGTCAGAGAGTAACTGGAACTTTTGTGTGTCGTTTTCCCCCCCACCGCAGGACCAACTGGATCAAGGCGGTGCAGATGTGCAGCAAGGCCAGGGAGTTTGCCCTGGCCATGGCCATCTTGGAGTGTGCCATCAAGCCTGTGGCTCTGCTGCCTGTCTGGAAGGACGCCCTGGGACATACCAGGTGAGAAGCACACACACGCACACACACACATTGAAGGGGAGTTTTACAGAAGGGGAAATGGGAAACTCTTCCTAGTTCCAAGGGTATTGTTAATGTTACGCTGTCCTGTATTATGTCATACTAATACAGCATTATCACACACACACACACACACACACACACAGTCATCCCTACCAAACCTTGGCCTCTTTCATGAGCGTGGCTTCCTCTCTGAAGGAGCCTGTGGCGTTACCCAGCATCCCCTGCACGCCCAGCCCCAGAATGTTTGGCCAGTGTAGAACTGATCAGCAGCACATCAAATGGCTCATACCCAGCTTGTAGGATAATATTTAGATTGGGTGGGGGGGGGGGGGGAGTGGACAGGGGCTGCAAGCCCTCCGTCCTCTTCAGGCGGGGTGGCTGTGTCTTAAAGCCTCGATTATGCTGTTGGTGGTACAGGTATGTGTGTGTGTGTGTGTCTCCCACCTACCTGGTCTCTCCATGCCCCCAGGCTACACCGAATGACGTCCATGGAGCGTGAGGAGAAGGAGAAGGTGAAGAAGAGGGAGAAGAAGCTGGAGGACGAGGAGACCATGCAGCAGGCCACCTGGGTCAAGTACACCTTCCCCATCAAACATCAGGTACCACGCCACGTTTCACTCACACACGCCTCCGCAAACATTCGCGCGCACATTTCATTTCGGCCTCGTCTTTCAAGTCGCGGTAACCGCGCTCTCTATTTATGACCGAGCCATCAGCCATTAAAGCTAATCGCCAGGACGTGTTTAATTGCCACTTCCTGCCCCCCAGAATGCCGAGCGTTTTAAAGTGTCTTTGATGAGGCCCGTGTGCTCCAGCTCCAGTAGGAGTGTGACTTTACACCCTGCTGGACTGCTGGCTAATGACCTGTGTGAAGATCTTCTAACCCTCTCTTTTTTTTCCTCTCCCTTTCTGCTCCCACTCCCTCTCTCTCTTCCTTCCTTTTTGAAACCTCTCCTTCCTCCCCCTCTCTTCCTTCCTTTTTGAAACCTCTCCTTCCTCCCCCTCTCTTTCTTCCTTTTTGAAACCTCTCCTTCCTCTCCCTCTCTCTCTTCCTTCCTTTTTGAAACCTCTCCTTCCTCTCTTTCTCTCCTCCCCCCGTGTGCAGGTGTGGAAGCAGAAGGGCGAGGAGTACCGTGTGACCGGCTATGGAGGCTGGAGCTGGATCAGTAAGACCCACGTCCAGCGCTTCCAACAAAAGTTGCCCGGCAACACCAACCCCAACTACCGCAAAGAGCTGGAAGGTCAGCAGGTTTATTTAATTTTTTTTGCATCTCAAATGTTTTTAGGATCTAAAATGTGGTTTGGTGTCTCACACGCCAAGCATTCTTTCTCACACAAATGTGTTTTTACTTGCATTTGTTTTCCCCTCAGTGGGAAATAAATGGACTGTTGGTCATATTTGGAGACTGTGAATTGAGGGCCGTGTGAAAGCAGTAACGATAACTCGACACATTCCCTTCCTGTGTTCAGATGCCAAACTCGGCAAGAAATGCACCCTTCTCGACTTGAGTGTAAGGCCCGGCGTCGCCTCCGAAGACCAGGAAAGTAGTGTTCAAGCGGAGGACAAGGATGAAGACACTGGCACCCCTGAGCCCTCAGCGAGCGACTTGTCTGAGGAGAAGAAGATGGAGGACAAGCCAGAAGAGGAGGAGGAGAAGAAAGGAGAGCTGATGGATGAGTCTACAAGGGAAAAGCATGAAAACTCTGCATTACAGGAGGCAGGTGAACGCATGGAGGTGGACCCGAGTCCTACAGAATCGGGGCAAGATAAAGAAAAAGGTTTGTAGTTTTCCCAGTTTGTATAATCATCCCTGTAATAGCACAAGCTCTCAACTTTTTGATGTGCTTTGTCTTCTCATAAGGCTTCAGATAGTTAGCTATCAGTAAAAGAAAATCATATTCATAGTCAAATCGATGCATCTCCAGGTAAAGATCTAAAGTGTCCATGTTCGTCATCTTCCTTAGGGACCAGCAGTTGTGAGGCGGAGGCCACCGTGAAGCAGGAGCCATCTGAGGGCCCCCTGAGGCCCTTCAACCACGACGTGGTGGACGTCAGCCTGGGCTTCCACACCCGGATCCCCTACAAGAAGTTCAAGGCCTCCAAGCTGGACGGCCTCCTGGAGCGCCGCGTCAAGCAGCACGCCCTAGAGGAGAAGCAGAGGCAGCAGGGCTCCCTGGTCAAGTCTACCCCAGCCAAGGGCACCCAAGCCCTGCCGCAGACGCCCCTCAAGACCCAGGCGCCGTCCCCGTTCCAGGTTACGCCAGACATTGTTAAACCGGAGAGCAAGCCTTCGGGAATGTCCGCTGTAGCCCAAATGGAAGTAAAAGTCACTCCCCTTGGCACACCATCCAAAGACCCTGCCCCGCAAAACCAAACGACTCCCCATAAACAGGAGGGGAACCTCCAGGAAAGGACTATGGGGCTCACAGGGGCCAGGCTAGGTGAGGGGGAACCTAAAGTGTCCAGCTCAGGGGGGACCCAAAACATTGCAACACCGTCTGCATCAACGGCCTCCATTCCCGTCTCCACAGAGGGATCAGGACTCGAGGCAGCTTTGTTAAAACCTGATTCCTCTACGATGCACGCTCTGAACCAGCTGGGAAAACCAGAGCAGACAGGAGCAGAAAGTAACGGCCACAAAGACCAGCAGGACAGACCTGGCAACGGACAAAGCAGCTCAGAAGCCGTCGCAACCCAGGCCCCTTCTTCAGGTCCTCCCCATGTCAACGGAAAAGACGTGTTGGAGAACAGACCCATGACCAACTCTGTCCCGAGCGAGCCCACCAACACCCTCCCTAACAGCACAGAAGCCAAGGTGAACAGCCTATCCAAGCCCGAGGGAGATTGTCAGACGGTCGGTACCCAGAAGCCCTTGCTGAACGGCGACGTGGTGCCTGGCCCGGCTCCCAGGGTAGAGATGGAGAGCAAGGTGACGGGGTCGGACCAAGTCTACCAGCCACCTGTGAAGATGGCTAGGCTGGAGAACAACCTAGAAGGTCCAGGGCTGATGACTCAGCAACGCATCAGCACAGCGCCCCAGTTCATGGAGACGCAACCTTCCGCTGTCAAGCCCACCAAAATGGCGCCTTCCCCAGTGCCCTCCGCCGAAGAGTCCAGCCTGAGCAACGACTTTGCGGAGGAGAACAGCGGCAACAGTGCGGTCGATCCTCTCAAGACCATCATCACCCAGATTACTACCACCACCTCCACCACGACCACCACCAGCGTATCCCATCTTGCGGAGGTCTCGCGATCCTCCAAACCGGTCGAGACCGCCACGGAGAGTGCCGTGTCCACCCTCACCACCATGACCAAAACCACCGTGACCAAAGTGCGTTCGCCCACGCCCGACAGCCAATCGGACGAGAGCCAGAGCGAAACGGTGACCCACGAACACAAGACCACGCTCTCGTCCTCCATCAGCAAGTCGTCCTCGGGGCCCCACGGTTCGACGTCTTCCCGTTCGACGCTGGCGCTCAGCCAAGAGATCTCCGCCACCTCCACCAAGGGTCGGGTCCGCCTCCTCAAGTTCTCCCGCACCAAGAAGACTCGCTCCGACACTGCTTTGCCCTCCTATCGCAAGTTTGTCACCAAGAGCAGCCGGAAGAGCATCTTCGTGTTACCGAACGACGACCTAAAGGTGCTAGCGCGGCGCGGCGGGATCCGCGAGGTTGCCATCTTCAACTACAACGCCAAACCAGCACAGGACATCTGGCCCTATCCTTCACCCAGGCCCACGTTTGGCATCACTTGGAGGTAGGCACGCACTCCGCAGCGCACAGGGGTGGGAAACTGCCGGTTTTCGGGGAGGGGGGGGGGGGGAATCTGGAGTTTGTCCTTGTTTTGCTACAGCCCAGTTTGATTTAGACTCGACATGGTATAAATAATAAAGAGTTGATCGCTACATTTAGAAACGCCCAGTGTTAACGGCGTTCATGCTTTGAACCCTTCTCACGCCGATCCTGAGAGGTTTTATGCCGCTTACTCCCCTACGCATCGCCATAGTGCCTCTCATGAATCTTCGAAACACACCCCGTCCTGTTGACATGTTAGTTGTTAGTTCTGCACTCTTCTCTCTGTTTGTCGTTAGTGGGTTTGGCCCGGTTCCTCTGCCCTGGCTGTGTGCCCCAACAGAGCCCACCTCTGGGCTCTGTTCTGACCGGACCGCTACAGTTTTATAGAGCGGCAGACGTGAATCACCCGGTGGTTTTCTGGGTGTCAGGATGTTCGGCGTTGCGCAATAACCGCCCCAAGGATGTTTTCTCCGCCTGTGGTTGGACGATGGAAAAAGGAATATCTTTCTTTTCCCCCCCCCCCTCCCCCTCCTCTGGTCTCTCCTGTTGCGTTTCCCTAGAAACGTTAGCTCAACGTTTGGTCATTTGAAATGGCCTCTCGTGGATAAAGGCAGTCACGGAAGCACATAGAGTAATTACGCCAAAGGACAGAAATAATCAAATGCTTTCTGTAGTCGTCCTGACTCTGAACTTGGTGTGTGACCGCCCTTGGCAGGCTCCCTCCACTGCATTTTTTTGTGACAGTACACGTGACCCTACATAACAAACAAACCCGAAAATGTGTTCTAACCGTTGGCTCTGCCGCTCCTCTGGCCCCCCCTCCCCCCCCCCCCCCCCCCCCAGGTACCGACTTCAGACGGTGAAGTCGCTGGCGGGCGTGAGCCTGATGCTGAGGCTGCTCTGGGCCTGTCTCAGGTGGGACGACATGGCCGTCAAGCCGTCCGCCGCCGTGGGTACCACGCGCACAGGTAGACCGCCCCACCATACCTCCCAACTTATACGTACACACCGACTCTAATGTACCCTATTGCATTAGGGTTTTTTCTTCCTGTGTTGGATCAGATTCTCTGTGGGGTTACATGTTCTCTGAAGTGGTTCAAAGTCTGTGTTAGGCTCCCCTTATGTTGAAACTTTGTGATAATAGCTGTAAATAATATAGCGGTTTCTGACACGGTTTACCCTCCTGTAACTGTCAACTGGGAAATAGTCTAACAGTGTACCGTTAGTGTGAACCGTTTCTTGTCTTGGGGTACATTGTTCCATGTTCTTGGAATCTCCCTCCTCATCCCATACCAACCCAGCCCTATCCCCACTCATTGCTACAGAGACGTCCGATACGGAGATCACCACCACGGAGATCATCAAGCGCCGCGACGTGGGGCCGTACGGGATCCGCTCCGAGTACTGCATCCGGAAGATCATCTGCCCCCTCGGAGTCCCCGAAACACCTAAAGGTAAGGGGACACTTCCGGGTCGGCTGGGTCTGAACAACCCCGACCCCTTCCTAACACCTTCACTCCTCTCACTGACTCAACTGTCTATTAACCTCTTCGTCCTTCCTATCCCACCCCATACACACACACACACACACATACTACCTCCCTACCTTTACTCTCTCAAACACACACACTACACTCCCTCCCTTTCTCAAACACCCACTCTACTTCTCTCTCTCTCTCACCCAGAAACCCACACGCCCCAGAGGAAAGGCCTGCGCTCCAGCGCCCTGAGGCCCAAGAAGCCCGAGCCCACCAAGCAGACAGGGCCGGTGGTGATCGAGACCTGGGTAGCCGAGGAGGAACTGGACCTGTGGGAGATCCGCGCCTTCTCCGAGAGGTCAGAGGGCAAAGGGTGTCAGGGGGGGGTCACCGTTCATGGTGGATAGGGGTGTGTTCCGTAGAGGTTGTAAAGGTTTATCTCAGTGGGCTTTGTTTTCTTTACTGTGTGGTCAGATGGATTGGATGGTGAACCGAGTGTCATGTATTAATGTCTTTAAAAATCCAGGGCACATTTGTCTCGTCTTTAATTGCTTGATTTTGTATGCTGAAAGAAAAAAAAAATGCTGTCAAACTACGGTTTTCAGTTGGTGTTCCAGCTCTTTGAGAAGTTCAACGGGATGTTTAACGTCTTCTTCTGTGCGTCCTTACAGGGTGGAGAAGGAGAAGGCCCAGGCTGCAGAGCAGGCCAAGGTGAGTTTGAACACAAATTCACTTTTTAATTTGTTATTCATATATATTCCCGGAAGCAAGGTGTTGTTTAGTGTGTTCTCTCATGGGATTCACTCTTCATCTCGTTCCAGAAGCGTCTGGAACAGAAACAAGGAGTGGCCACTACCACCGTCACACCCACGGGGACCCCCGTCACACCGGCGGCCACCCCTAAAGTCATCGTGGGCTCCCTGTCCGGCCAGGTCACCCCTGGCACCAAAGTGGTACTGGCCACCAAGATGGGTGGCACCCCTGTCACGTTCCAGCAGAATAAGAACTTCCATCAGACGTTCGCCACCTGGGTCAAGCAGGGTCAGCCCAGTCAAGGTACGTTGAAGACCAAAGCTCTCAGATTAGCTTTTTAAAAAGGCAATTACGCTCTTGAAATAACTTGAAATAACGGAACATTTCTTTGGCGTCATTACATTGTGGTGTTTCATTTTCCCCCCCCAATTTCTGCTCCTGAGCATCAGAAACTCTTTTCACCCTCACCCAGCTGTGCGCGTTGGGAAGGAAACCCTTTTTTTTGTTTTTTGATTGGTCGGACTTCACTTGCGTGTTTCCCCAGCAGGCGCGGCGGGCACCGTGACAACCGTGGCCACATCGGGCGGACAGACCTTCCAGATCACCGGCACGTCCATGGGTGGCAAGGTCCTGCACGCCAAGCTGCCGCTGCCCGCTAACAGCAAGTTTGTCACCGTCAACGTGCCAACAACGCAAGGAGGTAGGCCCCGCCCACCCTTCACCCGGGAGAACTCTATAGCGGTCCCAGAACTCTATAGCGGACCCCCCTGATTGGCCCCAGGCACCGGGCCAATCAGGGGGGTTTCCCTTTCTGGTGGTTCTTCTTCGACTCCTTCATTAGGGCAGTCACGGATCTGTCTGGGTTAAATATATGACCCCTTAGCTGTCGTGTTTTCAGATCCACTATAGGTCATGTATTATAGGGAGGGAAGGAAGAATGGGTAGTGTTCGTGCTCTGACCCAGCTACTGTAATGATGTGATGTCTGAGTCTTACCCACCGCCAATACAATAAGTACCGTCCCTTCCCAGCCACTGACCACACACGCCACATCAGACGCCGTCACCTCCCTCGCACGCGCTAAGCAGCCGTCGCTAGCTGCCAAGCGACGTTGGTCACCCGCCCAGTTTCGGAGTGGCACACATCACGTCTGGCTGTGCCTGTCGGCATGGGTACCCAATAGAGATGTTTTGGTGATGCTGGGGTTGGGCTTGTGTAGTCTGAGGCCGGGCCAGACGTCTTTTGATGTTGCCGTAGGTCGCTCGCATATTTCTAAAGTCAATATTGGCCAGCTGGATGAAGCGACGGTCGGTATTGGACACGACCTGTCCCTGTATGAGTACTGAAGTGTTTGGAGGATGAAGAGCTCACTACATCATTAAAGGGCAGTCTATGTCATGTTTTGGCTGTGTGTTGAGCCAGCCATAACTGACCGACTGGTTAGGTCGGGCCTTGTCGCAGGACAGTCAAGAGTTCCATCTAAACTTGGCCGCACTTTTTCCAATTATTCCAATTTTCAATGATCCATGCAAAACTGTGGAGGCTTTTGTCCTTGCACCATAAAACCTCAGTACGCACACTTTGACGCGCGCACACTCACTCACTAAAAGTTAGCATTTGGGGGATAAGCTAAATTACTCCACAAACAAACAGAGAGCTTGTCTAGTGTGACACTCGTGTTTCTCAGGGAGAGAGAGAGGGAGTAAGAGAGAGGATATTAATGGCCTGTGTGTTTATCCAGTGTGACAGTTTCACTCACGTGTTTGTTTTGGACGGGGCTACGGAACTCAGTCAGGAAAACAACTTTATCCTGAGGTCTGGTTCCCCAGACAGGTAACACGCTATGGATAGAAACCTTTTTTTTCTTCTTCTACTTTTCCCCCTCGTCTTAAAAAAAACACACACAAAAAACAGTTCCCCCCCCCCCCCCCACACACAAAAAAAAAAACGATGTCGCTAACTCACAAACTCTCCAAACAGCTAAGCGCAAAGAAGTGTGTGTTTGATGTTGGTCCAGAACTACAGCGCTGTAGTTCAGAGGGGGAGGCCTAGCCTGGCCTGTTTGAAGAGGGGGAACCCTTGATGTATCGGTTTACCTGATCGTCAGCGGTCGTAGAGGGGAGAGAGGGAAGGCGGAGGGGAGGGGGAGGGGTGGTTAGAAAGTAGGGCAAAACCACTGAAAAAAGGAGGAGGGGAAACATACAACAACTTCAGATCTTGAAGGAAGGCCGTTGTGTTTTCACTGCCCTTCCAAGTGAGCCCGAGCCAAGCTAACAAAACTGAAACGGACGTGTTGTCAAACTGAAGTGAAAACGTTTGAAAGAAGTTATAGCCATACATAATTTATGAGAGTGGGATGGGGTGGGTCAAATGCAATGTGGAGTCAAACCAACATTGCTTTTAGTGACCCCCTTTTTGAAAAAAATTGTATTTACTTGCTCTGCTAATATTTACCCTTGGTTATAGCATCAAAGGCTTTGAAAACTAGAGTGGAGGGGAAACCCGAAAGCAATGTATTGAGTTGTATCAATATATGAGCTTTGTAGAACGGATCATTCATGCTATGGGCGACTCTGTCAAGCTGGCTGTGTTTTCACTGCAAATATCAGCGTTTCTGCCTCGGTCGCTTTTCTAAAGAGCATGCCAAGGCCACTTCTGTGTTGCTGTTCTCGCAGTCTCAAAGTAACCTGATTTTGAACCTTTTTCCACAAGGAATACCAGCCTTTGTCTTAACATTACCCATCAGTATTTGAATGTTGGGAGACGATGAGAAATACACGTTTGAGACCTCTGTTGTCCTCCCCTGTCCTGCCCAGGCGTGATCCAGCAGAAGGTGGTGGGCATCATCCCCTCCAGCACAGCAGGGGCCGCCACCTTCAGCCCCTTCCAGCCGCGCACCACCACCCTCAACATCCGGCCCGGCACCCCCGGCTCCCCGCAGCAGGTGCTGACCACCGGGGGCCAGATCCGTCCAGGGATGACGGTGATCCGCACCCCCATCCAGCAGGCAGGGGCCCTGGGGAAGACCATCCTCCGCACCCCTCTGGTGATGCAGCAAGGTGGGTGGCAGTCCCTGTCGTTTGTAACGGTTCTACTATGATACAGTATTTATTATATTATAAATGGCCAGATTTTGATAACAATAAAAATGTCAAAAAAATGTAAATGTCTAAAAATTAAAACAATTGGTGGGTGGTGGTCCCTACAAGCTCCGGTTGGTGTGTGTGTGTGTTTCCTGACACACGGTCACCTCCTTCGTCCACAGGTCAAGCGGGCCAGCAGGTGGTGACCCAGATCATCCGCGGCCAGCCCGTCTCCACCGCCATCTCGGGCGCCAGCCCCGTCACCACCGTCGCCGGGCAGAGGGTGGGCAGCCCCGTGACCCCGGGCCAGCCTGCCACCGCCCAGACGCCCCAGGGGCCGCGGGCACAGGCCCAGGGCCAGGTCAAACTCACCCTGGCCCAGCTCACACAGCTCACCCAGGGGGCGCAGGTACACCAGACCAGCCCTCCTCGCACCACCTGCCACAGCAGTTCAGTAGACATCTTAGAATTCACTCAGTGTCTGTCCCCATTGCACTAGTTACTAGATGGGGACGACAGAAGGGTCCATCTGTTCAAACTCTAGGAGAGATTTCATGAACTGTACAACCCCACAATGCTATATGAATGCCCATAGGTCTTCAACACACATGAAATGCGTTTTGTCAGATCGCAGTCCAGTTCACCAGTTTACTGATGATCAGTACGCTCTAGGTGAATCCCCAGTGTGTGAAGAAGCATCCCACTAACCTCCTTTACCTCTCCCTCCTCCCTCTCTTCTCTCCTCTTCTCCTGCTCCCACCTCTTTCCCCTCGCCCTTTCCCTTCCAATTCCCCCCTCCTCCTCCCCTCCCCCTCTCTTTCTACCTCTCTCTCTCTCTCTCTCTCTCTCTCTCTCTCTCTCTCTCTCTCTCTCTCTCTCTCTCTCTCTCTCTCTCTCTCTCTCTCTCTCTCTCTCTCTCTCTCTCTGTCCCTCTCTCTCTGTCCCCCTCTCTCTCTCTCTCCCCTCTCTCTGTCCCCCTCTCTCTCTCTGTCCCCCTCTCTCTCTGTCCCCCTCTCTCTCCCTCTCCCCTCCTTCCGTCCCAGAAGCAGCAGAGTGCGTCGGTGGAGCGCCCGGCGGGGCCCCAGCAGGGCCTGACGGTGATGGTGCAGGGCCAGGGCCAGACCACGGGCCAGCTGCAGGTCATCCCCCAGGGCGTGGCCGTCATCCCCGGCCCTGGCCAGCAGCTCATGCAGGCCGCCCTGCCCAACGGACAGGTCCAGCGCTTCCTCTTCACGCCCATGCCGGCCGCGCCCGCCGCCTCCACAGGTAGGCACACATACACAGAGGGACTCACTCATCTGTAAACATAGTGTCAGAGTCAGATGGTTGAGCGGTTAGGGAATCGGGCTTTTAATCAGAAGGTTGCCGGTTTGATTCCCGGCTGTGCCAAATGACGTGTCCTTGGGCAAGGCACTTCACCCTACTTGCCTCGGGGGGGGAATGTCCCTGTACTTACTGTAAGTCGCTCTGGATAAGAGCGTCTGCTAAATGACTAAATGTAAATGTATTCACACACACACACACACTCGGTGAAATTCCGAGACATGCTTTACACAGATGTTTGACCCCCACCCTCTCATCCTCAACCCTGTTTTCAGCCACAGCCGTGCCCGCCCAGCCGCACCCCTCCACCACCAAGACCCCCGCCCAGCCCGCCCAGCAGGCGGCCGCCCCCGTCCAGGCCGGCGCCGCCGCCCCGCTGGCCACCAGCACCCCGCCCTCGGCCACCCCCCAGGGCCAGCTCCCCCCGCAGACCCAGGCCCACATGCCCATCCAGTCGCCCACGCCCCTCCAGGTGAAGAGCCAGGCCCGGGGAGGAGGAGGGGGCCAGCTCCAGCTGCAGCAGTCCCCCCAGCTCCTCAGCATGCCGGGGCTGCAGCAGCAGGTGCAGGTGCTGGCCCAGCTCCAGCCGGGCCCGGGCGGAGGAGCTCTGCCTCAGCAGATCAAGCTGCAGCTGCCCATCCAGATCCAGCAGCCTGGGGGCGCCGCCGGAGCTCAGGGAGGACAGGTGAGGACGACCCACACACACACTCACTCACTTCTGTCCACCACAACCTGTCTAAACGTTTGTGTGTATATATATATATATATATATATATATATATATGGTGATACATAAAGTACCTCATATAGGTTGGGATTTAACAGTATTTATAATAGGTATGGATTATTTATCATACATAAAGAGTAGACCCTGAGAGATTTTCACGAGGGGCAGGGCCAACGAATACCACCTATTTTACCCGTCACACGTGGCAAACAACCTTCCGTTTGACCCCCCCGAATCGAAACCATACTGACCTCGTGGACCCCCCCCCCCCTGTCCGTCTCCCCAGATGGGCAACGTGGTGACCATCCAGACGGCCAGCGTCCAGGAGCAGCTGCAGAGGATCCAGCAGCTCCGGGAGCAGCAGCAGCAGAAGAAGAAGCAGGCGGCCGAGGCTCGCAGGGAGCAGGCGCTGGCCGCCGCCAGCCAGAGCGACATCATCCAGAAACAGGTACACTACCACCTCCTCCTCCACCACCACCTCCACCACCTCCTCCTCCACCACCGACCCCTCGCCCTCCCTGTGTGGGTGGGTGGATGGATGTCCACCTAGGATTATACGCTGGTGTGTGTGTTTCCATGACTGAGTCAGGAGTGTATTTCCACGTATGGTTTCCGTCTGTGTACATGACAAAGGGAAGAGGGGGTGTATGTCTACATGTGATTGATGTGTGTGTGTGTGGGGGGGCCAGCTCGCCTGTGGTAGTGTAACAGTAGACCTGGAGGGCCCCTTGTCTCCCTGACATTAGCGCGTAAACAGTCCTGAAACAGACCCGCCGTCACAGCTGGGTTTATTTTGCAAGCAGCCATCCATCCCTCCTTTCTGTCTGTTTGAGCGCTATACTGTGCGTGCGTGTGGGCTGTGTGTGTGTGTGGGGTGCGACTCTTAGCAATACATGTTACTCTGTAATTCCGCATGTACATCTGCCGTTTGAAAGAGATGACGCGACGCGAGGCAGTTTACCTCAGATGTGTCGTCTGCCTCGACGTCGAGGCCTCGACGGCGCTTCATTCAGGACGTTCTGAAGAGGCAGCCGTCCCGATGCCTCAGGCGTGCGCATGGCCCGCGTTTGACCTCTGACCCCCCCTTTGCCCTCTCTCCCGTTGCGGCAGGTGGTGATGAAGCACAACGCCGTGATCGAGCACCTGAAGCAGAAGAAGACCATGTCTCCAGCGGAGAGGGAGGAGAACCAGAGGTCAGCCCCACTGTCTGGTGCCCTGGGTGGGGGGGGGTGTCTGGGGGTGAGCGAGGGGGTGTGTCAGAGACAAAAAGAGGGAGTGTGTGTGTGTTTGGGGGAGAGGGAGACTGAGTGGGAGAGTGTGTGTGAGACGGAGTGTGTTAGAGACACAGAGGGAGTATCTGTGTGTGTGACAGTGTGTGTGAGGTGTCATCCTCTCCCTTGCCGGGTGGACCCAGGGGTCATGTTCAGCCAGTGCGGGTCATGGGAAGGACTCGCCCCGCCACAGACGCTGTGTGACCTCACAGGCCGGGGCCTGGGGACTGTGACCTCAGCGCTGTCGCTCATCTGACTCCGCCCTGCTCTCTCTCTCGCTCTCTCTGTCTCGCTCTCTCTCTCGCTCTCTCTCTCGCTCTCTCTCTCTCGCTCTCTCTCGCTCTCTCTGTCTCGCTCTCTCTCTCGCTCTCTCTCTCTCTCGTTCTCTCTCTCGCGCTCTCCTTCAGTCTGCCCTTCCTCCCATCTCTGTCTGCAGAGGGGGTCACATTAGGACGGGTGCTGTCTGGGAACGGGAGTCGACCCTTGACCTTCCCTGTGTGTGTCCGCGGGTGACTTCCCACAGTCTCTATCCATTTCTCCCCCCACCACACGCACACACACACACACTCCACCAGGGTACACACAGCAATAAAGACGGGAGACAAACCCACCTGTCAAGACATGTGACCTCCCCCGTTTCTCTGCGTCCGATTGGCTACGCCGTGTTTGCCCTGTGTGTCCGGTCATACAGGGCACCCAGTGCAGATCTAGCTTCATGGAATATTGAAATGCGGGGTTCCTTCAGAACAAACACCGGGATTCAATATGGTCTGTGTCTTCAGAAAAGCCACCACTGTAAACTGATCTGTCATTATCCTCTCTCCTCCTCCCACGCTCCTCTCTCTTCATCCCCCTTCTCTCTCCTCCTCCCTCTCTCCTCCGGGCTCCTCTCCTCCTCCCTCTCTCTTCCGGGCTCCTCTCCTCCTCCCCCCTCTGTCCTCCCCCTCGCTCTCCTCCCTCTATCCACCCCCTCCCCCTCACTCTCCTCCCCCCGTCCTCCCCCTCGCTCTCCTCCCTCTATCCACCCCCTCCCCCTCACTCTCCTCCCCCTGTCCTCCCCCTCGCTTTCCTCCCCCCTCTGTCCACCTCCTCCCCTCCCCCTCACTCTCCTCCCCCTGTCCTCCCCCTCGCTCTCCTCCCCCCTCTGTCCACCTCCTCCCCTCCCCCTCACTCTCCTCCCCCTGTCCTCCCCCTCGCTCTCCTCCCCCCTCTGTCCACCTCCTCCCCTCCCCCTCACTCTCCTCCCCCTGTCCTCCCCCTCGCTCTCCTCCCCCCTCTGTCCACCTCCTCCCCCCTCTGTCCACCTCCTCCCCTCCCCCTCACTCTCCTCCCCCTGTCCTCCCCCTCGCTCTCCTCCCCCCTCTGTCCACCTCCTCCCCCTCACTCTCCTCCCCCTGTCCTCCCCCTCGCTCTCCTCCCCCCTCTGTCCACCTCCCTCCCCTTCCCCCTCGCTCCCCTCTTCCTGCCCCCTCCAGGATGATCGTGTGCAACCAGGTGATGAAGTTCCTCCTGGACAAGATCGACAAGGACGAGAAGCAGGCGGCCAAGCGGCGGAAGAAGGAGGAGGTGGTGGAGCAGAAGCGCTCCAAGCAGAACGCCTCCAAGCTGTCGTCGCTGCTCTACCGCCACAAGGAGAGCCTGAAGGCCGAGATCCTCAAGAAGAGAGCCCTGCTGGACAAGGAGCTGCAGCTGGAGGCTCAGGTCGGCGGGCCAAACACACACACACACGGGCAGACACGTATGCAACCACACACACTCACTCGTATACGTCCTTGTGTTCTGTGTG
The DNA here is from genome assembly GCF_021917145.1 of Hypomesus transpacificus. NCBI lineage: Eukaryota > Metazoa > Chordata > Actinopteri > Osmeriformes > Osmeridae > Hypomesus > Hypomesus transpacificus. The sequence continues at coordinate 931,161 of NC_061080.1, forward strand.
CGAGGACGACAGACACGGATTTTCGCACGCGAGGGTGCACCCTCCTTCACCCCCCCCCCCCCACGTGTCCCATCTCACCCCCCTCCCGTCCTCCCCCCCGGCCCTGCAGGAGGAGCTGAAGAGAGACCTGCTGAAGCTGCGGAAGGAGAAGGAGAGGGCCCAGGCCGCCGCCCACCAGGCCGCCCAGGCCGCCGCCCACCACGCCCTGCCCCACACCCTGCCGCACGCCGCCCCCCACCTGAGCTCGCCCGCCTCCGCCCACAAGCGCAAGCGGGAGGAGGAGAGGGAGGCGGGCGGCGGGGGCGGCCCCCCCTCCTCCGTCTGCGCCGGGCCGGCCTCCAAGGCCAAGAAGAAGAAGATGATCTCCACCACTACCTCACGGGACAACAGGAAGGACACCAAGTTGTACTGCGTGTGCAAGACGCCGTACGACGAGACCAAGTACGACCCCGCCTCACACACACACACACACACTCACACACACGCTCCTCGGGCAGGATGATGACCAGTTCATCCTCCCGTTAGTCTGTGCCACCAGGTTAATCTGGGGTTTGTAACTTTTGCCTGGGAAAATGTGGCGCTCTTTATTACTGTGTTATTAAGACGTTCATGAGAGACGACCACTGAGTACTTTACGGATCCAGCCGACTTCCCGAAGCTACTCATTAACAGAGAACACAGGCTGGGAGGAGGTCCACGAATAGTCGCGGAGATATTTGAAATCCCCTCAGGCGACTGATTCACTGCCCCTCCATCGGCCTCCATCTTCAGCGTCGGTGGTCACAGACAGACGTGATGTTTAACGCTCCCCCGGCTCCTCCCCTTAGGTTCTACATCGGCTGCGACCTCTGCACCAACTGGTACCACGGCGAATGTGTGGGCGTCACTGAGAAGGAGGCCAAGAAGATGGACGACTACATCTGCAGCGAGTGCAAGCACGCCCAGGAGGGCAACACGGAGGAGCTGTACTGTATCTGCCGGACGCCTTACGACGAGTCCCAGTGAGTGTGTGTGTGTGTGTGTGTGTGTGTGTGTGTGTGTGTGTGTGATGGGGAGGGAGGAGTGTATGTGATGTAGCGGGAAGGGTTTGTGTGTGTGTGCGTGAGCGAGAGAAAAATCCCCTTGTCCAAGTCCCACAACTCTAAACAACTGGAACAACGAAACCTAACCCCTCGACTTAACCCGTAACCCCCATAAGGGTTAACCCCCAGGTGAGGCACACAAAACGCCACACGACCATAACCCGAGCCCTAACACTCCCTCCCTGCTCCCCCCCCTGCCCCAGGTTCTACATCGGCTGCGACCGCTGCCAGAACTGGTACCACGGGCGCTGCGTGGGCATCCTGCAGAGCGAGGCCAACCACATCGACCAGTACGTGTGCCCGCAGTGCCAGTCCACGGAGGACGCCATGACGGTGCTCACGCCGCTCACCGACAAGGACTTTGAGGGCCTACGGAGGATCCTGCGCTCCCTACAGGTGATGACTGACTCCTCTTCCCCCCCCCCCCCCCCCCCCACGCCCATCTCTCCCTCCCCCTCTCTCTTTTCTCCCTCCCTTCCTCCAGACTCTTCTCCTCGCTCTCCTCACCACCCTTTTTGTTCCTCCGCCGTGACTGTTTAGAACAAAGCCCTCCTCTGTTCCTCCCTCCCTCCTTCCCTCACTCTCTCTTATCTGATCTGTTCTGCCTCCCCCCTGGGTGCTACTTGGACAGCTGCCTGGCTACCCCCCCCCCCCCTCCCCCCTCCGCTTTCTTCTCTCCTCCCCATCCACTGTGTGTGCGCATGGCACACGTGACTCCATCGGGGGGGCGGGGGGGGGGGGGGGGGGGGGGAGAGAGAGACATGGAGAACACATCTGTGTTGACCCACCTGCTTCCAATGCCACTGTCCAGCTGTTTGTTTGTCTTTTTATCTCTCTCCATTTCTTCTTCTCTCTCATGCGCGCACTCTCTGCTTCTCCTCTCTCTCTCTTTTTTTGTGTGTCTTTCTCACGCTCTCTCTTCTCCTCTCTTCTCCTCGCCGGTCTCATTCAGGCACACAAGATGGCGTGGCCTTTCCTGGAGCCCGTGGACTCCAACGACGCCCCCGACTACTACAGAGTCATCAAGGAACCCATGGGTGAGTTGGGGGAACGGAGGTCCTCGCACAAGTTCAGCTTCTTCTTTTTTGTTTTTGCTTTGGAAAGAGGTTTTTCAAGCACGCACACACCGTCCCCCTCCGCCTCACACACACCACACACACATCATCCGTCCGTCCACCTTTGCTTTTGAGTGGGGATGTTGTTTTTCGTCAATCCGGCGGTCGCCGCAAACGAACACCCGAGTTGTTACTTTAAAAAAAACACAAACACGCTCCGTCCTCCATCTTCCAGTAGCCCTACTCTGGGTGAGGGGAGGGGGGAGGAGGGGGGGGGGGGGGAGAGCCCTCCAACTCAGATCAAACCGGCCATGTAAATGGCGACTTGCGTCAACAGGCCTTTTTGAACTTCCACACAAACAAACCGTTAATGAAGCTCATGGAAACGTCCCCGAGACCCGCTCCACAGTAGCCCCTGTTCTCCGTCCTGGAACGCCGTCCCACGTGAGAAAAGCACCCTTTTTCATCATCTTGCAAAAAAAAAAAGACTAAAGAGAGCAGAAAAAAAAGGTTGCGGCCAGCAAAGGCTTTGGTTTTTTTTTTTTTAAGATTAAATCTGATGGCTGAGAAGAAGGGTGTCTTTGATATGGGCACAAGCTCAGCCCCGCCGGCCGGGCGGGGGTGAGGGAGGTTAAGAATTGGATATGTTTATTTTAAATACAGAGCCCCAGGGAGCGGGGCAGGGGGAAACCAGCGGTGAGGATATGAAGGCTGCTGCTACCCCCCCCCCCCCCCCCCCCCCCCCCCCTGCTAGCGAGCGTGAACATCTCGAAACCTTGACTGGACTTTCAGGGCCCTCTGCGGTGTCTTTTACTGCTGTGACGCAAGCCAACCAGAAACGAACCCAGCACATATCTAACCATGGCTGTGTCTTTTGTCATTTGTTTGGAAGGCTCGGTCGGGTTGGAAGTTGGCGAACACATTTGAGTTTTATGCTGTCACTTTTGATATGATGTACTACACTTTTAAGATGCGTCTGGCACATTTGTCGTTCGAACACATGCCGCAAGCTGCAATTACTCTAGAGCAACTATGCATATAGTTGGAGCTAAGTCAGACAGTACAATTTTTTTATTTCTTTTTTGGAAAACACAACAAAGATTCAACAAACTTCTACACACATAAAAGGGCCCCCGTTACAAGTCTTAATTGCGCCGTTCTCCTGGTTGCCTCTGCCACAGATCTCTCCACCATGGAGGACAGGTTACAGAAGCGCTACTACATCAAGCTGACCGAGTTCGTGGCGGACATGACCAAAATCTTCGACAACTGCCGCTACTACAACCCCAGCGACTCGTCCTTCTACCAGTGTGCGGAGGTCCTGGAGAACTTCTTCGTCCAGAAGCTCAAAGGTTTCAAAGCCAGCAGGTAGGACCCCCCCTCCCTCCATCTCCGGCCTTCTGTCTCTCATCGCACATCGTCTCTCATCCATCCATTCTACCAGCCCTCTTCCACTAATCCCCCCCCGCCCCTTCAAATTCCCTCATCGCATAATTCCATTAAAAAAAAGTTTTTTGGGGGGGGCTACGTCTTTCACTGACTGTGGCGGGATCTAGTTACAGTTCTGTGCTTCTACTTAGACCCCTTGGTTTGTTGAGTTTGTGCTTTTGGTTCGGTCTGATCGATCACCCTGCCCTTTGGGGTGCCTCCAGCCTGTCCTCTCAGACCTGCCTGTGGCCTTCTGCGTGGTCGCTTTCCTTTCATTAGCTCTGGTCCACTGCTGCACCCTCGCATTCAAGTTCCTCTCCCCGCCCCTTAGTATGCCCTCCTGTGAGACCTTTTCATGATCCGCCTGTGTGATGTCATTTCCTGTTTGCCTACGGTCATGTGCTTCACCTGCATGTATTTACACCATCCATTCTTTCTCTCCCTCTCTTGCAGATTGTGATGTCATAAGTCTGAGAGCTGGGTGCGGGGGTCACTCAAAAAACTAAATTAGTCAATCCTGGACCTTGCTGTTTTTATTTCTTTAAAACAGCGTTAAAACCATTTGTAAGAAAGTTGCATATATTAAGACACACTGTAGGTGTGAATTTTCTTTTCATTTTGTATTTTAGAATGACAGATTCTTCAAAAAAAACATTTCTCACATTTGATGATGGCAGCCATGTTGGTTACAAAAAGCAATCAAGGGAAAATAAATATATTTTTTTCTGTACACCAGTATCTCACTAAAGACATTGTTTATAATTCATTCGGGTGCAAGGCACAGTATCACGTTTTGAAAAGGTTGAGTCACGGCCCTTTATACAATTTTGCAAATACATTACATGTTATATTTCACCAAGTTCCTTATGCAGATAAGTTATCAACTGAAGATTTATTGACCACAAGCAACATATTTTACCTCCTTAAGTGACCATTTTAAAAAGCTTGCAACATTTATTAGTTTTCTCTTTTATCAGATCTATCCAAATGTAATATTATTATTTTATTGTGCATATGATATCCTTTTGTGAAGGACTATTTTATGTTAAAAAGGAAATAATGGTAGGAAATGTCAATAAAGCTCAGAGGAAAAGTCCTGTGTAGCTTCAGTTCAAATCTGGTGAGCTGGGCAGCCCAACATTTGATGTTCTCACTGTATATATCCTGTTGGGCCAACGTTGTATCGTACAATGCCAGGCCAACACACCAACATGGCTGCTTGTCTCTGCTCAAAATGTCTGACCCCACTGGCATCCAATAAGTGTTTCTTTTTGTTTGTTTTTGTATTCCCTAGTGCATATTTTTGTCATATGTCAAGCTTTTAATAAAAAAAACGACAACAAAGTTATCCAACTGTTTCCTCTCTTTGCATTTTGTAGGTCTCATAACAACAAACTGCAGTCTACAGCCTCTTAGAATACACAGCTACCCCTCCACCCCCCCACCACCACCACTCTGTTAAGCTAACTGTCAAAATGTCTGCCAGCGTGGCTCCTCCCCCCCCCCCCCCCCCCCTCCCCCTCGGTGACGCTGTGTGGCTGAACCTGTCCACTCAAACCCTCTGACCCAGAGCTGGAGAGTGGACCCTCACATCCCTGTCAAAACCAACGTCACACCGGCAACTGCTTTAGACCGAACGGCGCACGTAGGAAACCGGACGGCTCCAACGTCAGTGGAGGGGGATTACGATTGGACGGCCCCGGTCTTCAGGGTGTGTGGAAGATGCTACGGCCCCGCCCCCCCGTCCCCCCGTCTTCGATGTGGGTTTTTTTTTGTTCAGAGTTAGGTTCTTCACCTTTCCTAACGGACACAGAGGGAGGGAACGAGGAACTCTAAAGTCGATGCGACGACTGGTTGTTCGATTGCAGTACAAAACAAGGCAGCAGTTAGACTCTCAAGAGTTGTTTTCAGTCTGTAGTTAATCTCTATTTTTTGTATCTTGTATCCGCAAGTGTCAGCTCTTTCTTCCTACCCTTCGGGGTGAACTCTTAATTTCGTACTGACACTTTCCAGCTGTGTCAGCTTCTTCATCTTGTGATTCCTCCTGTGCAGGTTTTCAGTGGCACACACACACCGGTGGGTCAGCCTGTGTTTTGGAAAAACTGGTCTTAGATTAGTGAGGACCCATCTGGTAGGGTCAGGTAACAGAATGTGTCATGACCCCAGAACCGCCATCACAACGTCAATGTTTCATCTCGACGTAACATCTCACGTTTTGCAGAAATCTTGTATCTTAAGCTTACCTGTTTAATTTACAATCTTTTGGGGGGGTTTTGCTGGGGGATTTTTCTGTCAAATGGGAACATTGATGTATATGAAATGTCAAATGCTCTTTGGGATGAAAAGCAGTTTTTCAGAACCTAAACATTAGATTTGGATGTTCATCTGATGGAAACAAGATAATGTTCTATCTTCAGGATGGACTTGGATGGTGAGAACTGTAAAGGGCCTTTTTAACCTAAGTGTTCCGACCCCTTCACACCTTAGACACACCCCTTCCCCCCTTGTCGCCTTGTGATTGGTCGAACAGGTCGACTGTCCCTTATCTCTTTCATGCTCCACCCCCTCCACTCTCAAATGCATGATGTCAAATAATCGGTAATTACTGTTTTGAACTGTACTGAGTAAAGTATGTTGTGGTCTATGGTAGTAAATCTGTCAGTAAATCTCGGGCGGGGGGAATCTTTATACCATTGGGGGTTTGTATGAAGATTTTATAAGGACATTTTTATCATATTTGGAACATTTTTCTAATCTGTGATAATTAAAGCATTACTGTTTGGAGGGTGGGATAAAAAACGAAAACTATTATTGACGTATCGCCGGTACTTATGTCTTCAAGACAGATCAAGAGGGAATAAAAGTCTAGAAATCCTTAGTTTCTGTGGGTGGACTGTGTGGGGAGATAAGGTCACAGATGCCTGTTCGAGACATCGCCGATTGTGTTTGAAGGAACAGTATGTGTCATCCACTGTCTGTATTCCATATTGTACATTATGGCTGTTGATATATGACAAAATAGAGATTTGTAGAGCATTAGAAGTTACATTTTTCACCATTTTAACCAGCAACTAAGTCTACCTGTACGTTCTCTTAACTGATCTCTTATCTTTTATCGAAGTGAACTTTACATTTAGGTGAAATTGCCCTTTATATCGAAAGTGCTGCATATTGTGTGCATATTGATTTTAAACAGGGCAGGGGAACGCTGACTCTTATGAAGATATTTTTTTCTTTCTTCAAATGAATCCACCAGTCTGACACACCTCCTAATTTTCATCACATTATCTGTTTTATTTATTCATATCGATGAAACCTTAAATTTTTTGAGTAATGTTTAAGGGACTATAACTGGGGAAAAATACTATCTATGTTTTTAACAGATTGTGGCAACTCTTAAGAGATCCTTTTTTGTACTTGATAGGACATTTCATCCTAGATAATAAAGTAATGTTTTTGACATCGATTGTCCAAAGTGCCATTGTCTTTGTTTTGTTTTTTTCTTCTAAATCAGAAGTTTATATATATGTTATGACCAGCAAGTAAAGACTACTTTACCGCTGTAGTTTATTTGTTGTTTGCTACACACCCTATTCAATCAAGATATCTGATTATCATCTCTTTAATAAATGATTAAACATTTATTCAGCTACAATAACGACATACTATTTTGTATATATCAAAGGACAATAACGAATACCAAGATCTTATGAATAATGACCCTTATGGGACTGGTCATCTGGTTTGACCTCAGACGGTGGGGATGTTCACATGAGAATATTAACCCCTCAAATCTCAGTGGGAGGCTGCCACACAAACTGAAGTCTAACACACACACACACAACAGAAGACACACATCTTGTATCCAAATGAAGAGTGTATGACCTCCTTTATCAGTGACCATCCCCACAAGACCTAACACCCCCTCCTCCCTTCAACCCCTAAATGAAACCAGCAGCTAGCCTGGACACAGCCGACCACAAGTCCCACACTGACCCCAATCCCTCTCCCCTCTATCTCTCTGTATCTCCTTCCCTCTCTCTCTCTCTGCCCCCTCCTTATTTCTATGGCTTGGGGGGCTGGAACTCTTGTCACACAGGAAGGAACTTGGACAAGTTGTTTCCACCCCCCTCCCCCATCTTGATCCCTCTCTCTCCCCCTTGAGGAATGTCCTCCCGCAGCGACGGGAGCCAAGATGGGAGCAGCCAGCTTCTGTTTCCTGCCCGCCGGCATCTGTTCCCTCCAGCTCCGATCCCAGATAGTCACAACTTACCAGCCATGGGAACGGGATGGATCTTCCGAGAAAAAACGCCGTTCCGAAATCGTTTTCCGCGAGTCCAGACGGAGCCCGTGCTATTTGGACCCCCCAGTGTTATTGAGCAGAAGGAGCTCTCATTCTACCGCTGGCATTGATCGCAGACCCCTGTAAAAGGCTGAACTGGACGTCATGTCTGTATGACTTGTGTTGAACCCTGCTTTGACAGCCTGTAAAGGACTTGAATAGCCCTACAAACGACTCTTAACAACCATTGAGTACAAAACATTAGCATTTTATTAGGTCATTGATGTAGCATAGAACCAGATTTGAGCAAGCAGTGCAAATCGTTCTCCTTTTAGAAGGCGGGCTCATAGATGTTATGACAAGGGTCCGCCCTAAAGGTCCTCCTTATCCACCCATCCACAGTTTCTCTCTCCCTCCTTCCCTCGCACTACTCATTTACATAACCCTATTCATTTGTCGTTCACCTTCCTACCACCTTCCCTCTTTCCCTTCCTCCTTTCCCTCGTCACTCTCAAATGCCTCCTTTGGGCTTTGGCCCTCCGGGAGGAGTGTGTGTGTGTATGTGTGTGTGTGTGAGCAAATAAGAACCAGAGGTGGCTTTTCCTCCAAAGAGCAGGAGCCCCTCTGCCCGTTTCCGAGGTTTTTTTTTGTTGCATCCAGGTGCGCAGTGGATCAGATTTCACGCGATTAGATTTATGGCTCGCTCGCTACCAAACCAGCCCGGCTCTAATACCACACGCTCGCTTGTGAAGAGCCGTTCTCTGTAGGCACTAGGCAGATATTTCATCACACACACATAATTAAAGTTGGAAAACAAGCCTTGCTCTCTTTCTTTCTCTCCTGACGAGCGAATGTTGGCAATTCTAAGTTGGAATTTCTAACTTCTCTGTTTGCCTTTTTTCTTCTCCTCCACTGGGATGTTTCTGCCACTTTTCCACTCCTTTGGTCCCCATTCCCTTCCCTTAAACAATAGTAGTGCATTTCCTGTATTTGAATGACAAATAAATGATATATTTGTATAAAAAAAAAACATTGTATGAAGATGAAGCAGCTTTTACAAGCATAAATAGTGAGCGCATGTTAATGACAGTGATATAATGAATACAGTCTCAGACATTCCCCAGCCACACTATTAGGTTCAACAGAACGAATAACCAAGTATTCCACTCTGATTTTCTGGCAGGTATCCTTCCAGTCAGGACCAAGTGAATTTGAATGGTTGGGTGAGCCTTTTGCAAGTGTGTGTGTGTGTGTGTGTGTGTGTATGCTAGACTGACTACGAAAAATTGGAACCAACAGCCTCTATGTCACTCAAGGCACATATGGGCTGGTTTCACACACCCACAACACTATTCCACTGGCCGCTTGTACAACCCAAACAGGCCTGTGAGAGAGTGTTCTTTTAGAGGAGACACTAACACTAAAATAGACCTGAATTAACAAACCACTGAGGTCAGGTCATGCTGATTCATGTACCAGACTTGAGCAGAAGGCCCATGATAATGCCCATTTTAGGTGCTGTGAAGTAAGTGCTATCATGTCTGTCATATTTGGTGACAAACGATGGGGTTGATGAAAAAGATCGATAATCTATAAGTGTGTTCAGAACACCGGAGACCTCCAGCCCTCTGTCAAAGAGAACGAACCCCAGAAACACGAAGACAACTGTACAAACAAGCAAAAATGGCACCCCCCTCAACCTGGATTATAAGACAAACAAACAAATTAAGGTCCAGTCCACGCCAGAAAAAATCGATTTCCTCCTCATCCGAAAGGATCGCTTTTCCTTTCATACTGTAGGGTTGGTTAAAATAAGGCTTTTCACGTCAGCGACTGCAATGTCTCCTCCCCTGCAGTAGGGGGCCATAGTCTGTATGTGCTTCACCTACACCTGGAGCGCGTGGCCTCCAAGGCTTTCTGGTGTCTCCTCTTGTTGAACCTCTTGACGTAGTTGTTGCTTCTCAGAAGCCCATCCCCAGGCTTCAGTTTACCCCCCAGTAGGGCCAGCAGGTCGTTGGGAAGGTGGCGTCTCCGGTGGTAGATCTGACCCATTAAAATATATCTGCTCCCTAAGGAATAACAGGAGGAAAGAAGGTTATTACAAAACATCCTCTGACAACAACTAGAAAGTGGTCACTGTTTAAAGTAGTTCTTTTTTTAAATGGAACATACGTTCTGCCACCTACTCTGCCACCTATAGAGCAAGACATTATCGAGAAATTACATGGGGTCAGATGGCTGAGTGGTTAGGGAATCGGGATTTTAATCAGAAGGTTGCCGGTTCGATTCCTGGCCGTGCTAAATGACGTTGTGTCCTTGGGCGAGGTACTTCACCCTATTTGCCTCAGGGGGAATGTCCCTGTACTTACTGTAAGTTGCTCTGGATAAGAGCGTCTGCTAAATGACTAAATGTAAATGTAATTACAACTGCTCGTCCTTAAAGGAGGACGATGAATACGATTGGCGGCCTCGGCCCGGCGCTCACCCAGTTTGAGGTCGGGGCAGGGCTTGCTGCACTTGTAGGTGTCCAGCACCAGGAGGCGCACCTTGAAGAAGAAGCTGTCGGGGGTCACGTAGAGACGACTCATCCTGTAGAAGCCGTCGCTGCTCACCATCAGCGTGATCATCCGGATCCCTTTGCGCACCACGTCGATGTCGTGGACGATCCCGTTGACCGCTGTGGCGAAGGAGGAGGAGGAGGGGGGGGTGGGGGTCGGGAAGGGGGAGAAACGAAACAAAGTCGGCGTATGTTATATCCTGTGTTTTTAAAGATGCATGTTTTTTTTTCTCATGAAGGCGAAAAGCACAATATCACCTGCACGCACACACACGCACGCAGACGCTTACCAAATTCACTGAAGCAGAAGTAGTCTCTCTCCTCCTTCTCCTTCCGACACTCGCTCATGCAGACGGCGTCGTGCGTGTAGTCAGACTCTGGAGGCAGAAGAAGGGGCGGTGAGAAAGGGAGGAGAAGAGCCACAGGAGAGGGCCGCTGGTCCCGTGTGGAGTTGGGCCGGCCCATTCCAGTGTCACTGGGAAGGCCATGGTTGTCATTAGAAAAAACCAAAGGCAGCAAATTCCTCAGGGTGGGGGACAATCCCACACAGAGAGACCCTTAATGACCGTATCACAGTAACTGATCTCACTTCGGCATATTTGGCATTTCTCATCGTGTCCTCTTCCTCGGCAAGACCTTCCCACACAGGCCATCATTGAGAATCTGCATTTTGGGGGTGAAAAGCTGCAATTTGTGGCTAGAGAGGTCATGAGGTTAACTACCGCATATCTCTGAAGCGTTTAACTGCCGCGACACCCCCCATTTACTGGGTGAAATGCGGTCGTCGGACGTAGAGCATTCCTTACCTCGTTTTAAGATGTCAAACTGATGGAGAAGACTGGAGGAATGGCGGTTGAAGAGTATGGACGGACGGCTGGCGTTCCTGTTGGCGCCGACTCCTGATTGGTAGATACTGGACTTCCCTGGGCGGTTCTCTTCAGGGTCCAGCTTCCTGTTTGGGGGGTCCCTTCGCGGGGCAGGGGCTGGGTACGGGTGGGCTTGAGGTTGACCCCGGGGTCTGGAGTTGGGGTGGGTTTCAGGGTCACTTTGCGGCGGCGGGTTGTTAGAACTAGGGTCCGCGTTGATCCTCTGAACGCGGTCGGTCGTGCCGGTGGTCAGAGTCATCTTGGGAAGCAGGCCCATCTCGCTGCGCACTTTCTCACTGTTGTGCTCGGTCAGGCGGTCACTCTTAGGGCCCTTCTTGCTCTTGTTGTGGGGCCCGGGGCGAGGGATGGGGACCAGGTCGGTGTGCTTGGGCCAGACACCCGGAGGTAAGGGGTGGAGGGTGTATTTGGGGTCCCCAGCCCTGCTGCTCTTCTCCAGGAGTTCGTTGATGGGCAGGGTGGGCTCTTTGCCCCCCAGCCTGCTCTGGTTCTGGGCTGTGTCCACCAAGCTGTCCTGGCCCTTCTCTGTCAGGGAGAAGACGGGTGAGACGGCCGGGACAGGCCATGTTACAACCCTGTTACACTCAGCTGAAACATGCTATTGTGTGGCTTCCTCTTCCACACACATCCAATGTCCTCTTCAGTACACTAAATCGTTTTTGTTTTTTTTGTGTATAATATATTACATTTATTGTGTTTTTCAACAATATTGAAACAAGAGGAAATGGTAAAGTGTTTATCTCAAATATCAACATGACTCCATTATTGTTTGTCAGGATTTATTTTCATTAGATATAAACTTTCAAGTGAAGTTTCAAAGATGGGATCGCCCTACACTACAGATTGCAAATGATCCAACAATCATTTATTGTACTTGGTATTTCGGATCATGTACACTTTTAATGTTAATAACGTTTTGGTTTCGTAAGAGACAATGTCAGGAGTTTTGAAGTGTTACCTACCTTCTACGGATCTCTACGCAACTATATAATACGGAGTAACCTAACAAGAAGCATTTTTTCTAATCAAACTGTTGAGAGGTAAAATGCAAAAAATGAAGTGTGATACTCACCATTTACAACGTTCTCCTCCGCTTCAGAGAAAGAAAAGGCAAGTAACAGCAGCACTATAATCCCTGTCATCTTGAAACGTTCCGTTGGGACAAGGTTTGAAGTCTGCTTGATGTCGGAATTCCTTGGACTCTTATATGGGCCACTGTCCGGGGAAGGAAGGCGTGTCATCCTGACCCAGAGGTAAACACGGTGGGTGACATCAGAGAATCTTCATTCATGAATACCAAAGACGCTCTGCATCCGTCTCCGATTATGTTTGTATTTCTAATGTAGGCAAGCTAAATTATAATTGCGATTGTTTCATATGACTATCATATGAGTTTCTTCTCCGATTATTTAGGGTTAGTTCCAGATATTCTCAAGGTCCATCAAAAAGAGTGAAAATAAAAAATACTTATAAGAATAATGCAGGAATCCAACTTTATTCTGCTTGTAACTTCTACCTTACTCTCAAAAGTGCTGAATGACTGCCCCCTGCTGGGAGACTTGTGAAATAACTACTGCAGTAGTGAGATAACCTTTTACGATCAGCTGCAAAAATCCTACCTATGGTCAATGGACTGCAGCTGTAAAGGCGTTTTCCTTTAGTGTATAAAATAACGTACAACGCAGACGACAAGTACGTGCTATCTATAGTTTATTGCAACCATTTTTGTAACATTGTCAGTCAGTTTCATAGTTACGAGCGAACATCCTTGATTCAGACTGGTTCCGAATTGTTTAATTTCTTTTTGATAACGACCGCAATGACCTCTGGATAAAACGGAAACTAAATACGACCCAGATGGGACTCGAACCCACAATCCCCAGCTCCGGAGGCTGATGCCTTATCCATTAGGCCACTGGGTCATCACGTTGTCAATGTGCGTATATTTAGTTAATAAACTGTTAAGGGAATGTACATTTAAGAATTGAATTCATGTCGATAGCGTTGTAGTGTATTTTGTATATGTTGGCTGTTTCATTTGTACAATGTCAAAAAAACAGATACAAATATTTATCTGTTATTTACTTAAACATAATGGGATGTAGAGAATAATCTCGCGATAACAGTAAGCGTTGCTAATGGCAACTGCTGCATGTTGGGGGTCTTTTTTCAAATAAAGACCAATGAAGTAGCGCCTTCATCCAAATCAACCAATCCTTGGTCGATCTCCCCGAGAGTTAAAGGGCGGTATCAAACAACATACGTCATTGAAAGTGAGAACAAGGAATTGGTAAGAGCGGTCCACATGCTTTCTTGCTAGCTAGAATACTAAATGTTGTTAAATCGTCGCTAAATCGTGGGGATTTTGTTGTAATCAGCGCTAGAACGTTTGGGTGTATATTGAATATTGTAACTGTCTTGTTTTAGAGAGAGTTAAAAACTGGAATAGTAGACAGTTATGTTATGCTGCCTTGGCCACATGGTGTTAGATAATCCGTGGCTAACAGCAGGGAGTACAGATTTTGCCGGGTTTGCTCTAACATTCGGAAGATAGTTATGTTAATGTCCTGAGATGTTATTTATTTCCAAGCAAATGGTAAAAACTAAATTAGTCAATTTTGCGTTTCAGTGACGTTGTGCTAACTACAAAGAAGTTGATCTTCGTTTTCACGACACTACAGTTCTATATCGAAAGATAACAATGTCAAGCGCTGCCAACGACAATGGAGATCGTCTGCCCCAGTTCAAAAACAAGGGGAAAGATGCAAACGTAAGTTGTAAAAAAAATCTATACTGCCTTGAACCACAGCAGATATTGAGGAAATGCTGAAAATGCATTTGTTTCATCGTCTACATGAAGGAATTGCGACGCAGGAGGATCGAGGTCAACGTCGAGTTACGGAAAGCCAAGAAGGATGACCAGATTCTAAAGAGAAGGAATGTCAGTAGTTTTCCAGACGAACCCACTTCACCACTCCAAGAGAAAAATCAGAATGGACAGGTAACGATTTGAATCGTAGTTTGCTTCCCAGTAGCTTTCAAACATTATGTGCTCTATTAGGATCCCGTGGAAAACTTTGGATCAAGTGTCGTTACCGGAAGTGGGGATCATGTCATGGGTGTAGCGATCAAGCTAGCTACACCTACACTTGCAGAAACAAATTATGCATTAAATCGCTGTCATGCTTTATTCCTGTGTTCGCAGACTTTGACGAGTGGGATGCTTGGCAGGTCGTGACATTGGCATGGTAGTCGCCTCTCTAATCCAATTGTTTTATTTCCGTAGCCTGTCCAGCATTGGACAGTGGAGGAGATAGTGAGCGGCGTAAATAGCCAGAATCTGGACACTCAGTTGCAAGCCACACAAGCAGCCAGGTAAGCCGTTAGTCATCTAAGCCCTTCTACCAAGATTATCAAATCTATCTGTATGGGTGAGCTCTCAAGTTCTGAGGTTGTCTCTACGTAAATTCATAACAATGCACTAATCCTTACGTCTTGAGTATCTACCCTACCTACAAGTCTACCCTCCGGTGACATGCAATATTTGCCACCACCAGCTCTGTAACTGACCTGCGTTCCCACTGTCCACAGAAAGCTACTGTCCCGGGAGAGGCACCCCCCAATCGACAGCATCATTGACGCTGGCCTCATCTCCAAGTTTGTCGTCTTCCTGAGCTTGGCCGAGTGCTCTCCCATCCAGTTTGAGGCGGCGTGGGCCCTGACCAACATCGCCTCGGGCACCTCGGACCAGACGACCGCTGTGGTGGAGGGAGGGGCCATCCCTGCCTTCATCAGCCTGGTGACCTCACCTCACCCACACATCAGCGAGCAGGCCATTTGGGCCCTGGGAAACATCGCAGGTGAGGAAAAGCGCGGTGGTAGCAATTTTTTTTTTCATTGGTGGGCCATATTTTTTGGTGATGACGCCACAATAGGGGGATTTTCAAAACCAAGCGTTTGAGCTCATTTTTTTTAAAGGCGGAGAAGAATACCCGGGGTTTGGTTTACACCTATTGAAATTTCTAGCCACTGGGGGACCAAAGGCAGGCTAGGGGAACTTGTATCAATGTTAAATAACCTCCTAAAGTGAAGCTTATAAGGCGAACTGCATTTTAAATAATTTTAAACTTGGGACAATCAGAGCGGTGGAATCGCACATGCAGAGCAAAAAAGAGACTAGCCTATGTAAAGGCACGCCAGCAGCCTGCAATTGCTAGTTTCTTCTCCACCATTTCCACCACTAGCAACGATGTCAACGCTACAATTATCTACAGTTAACAGTTAATCAGTGTGTTTACTTGTAAAGATTACTTCATATTTCCACTTTTGATTTGTATTTCCATCATAAGTTTGGTCTTAAATGTTATTTAGAAGTGGTATTAAAAAGTCTTATAGTGAACTTGTTTATATCTGTATACACCCTGATATAGTGATGGTTGTTGAAATTAGGTCTAATGACTTTCTCTCTTCAGGTGACGGCTCTAACTACAGAGACCAAGTGATCAAGCATGGAGCCATTGATCCCCTCATGTCCCTGCTGTCGACCCCTGACCTGTCCGGCTTGTCAGTAAGTGGTCACACTCACTAAGGCACATTGCTGACCTTGACATAGCGTGCCATGGTTTCCCCCCTAAGTTTCCAGAGAGCCATTTTCTCATGACTCACCCTCTCTCTCACGACAGTCCAGTTACCTCAGGAACATCACATGGACCGTGTCCAACCTGTGCCGGAACAAGAACCCCGCTCCTCCGTTGGCTGCCATAGAGCAGCTCCTCCCCATGCTGGTGCGCCTCATCAACCACGACGACAAGGAGGTGCTGGCCGACACCTGCTGGGCCGTATCCTACCTGACAGACGGGCCCAACGAGAGGATCGAGGTGGTGGTGCAGGCCGGCCTGGTGCCCCGCTTGGTCCAGCTGCTTGCGTCCGAAGAGCTCAGTGTCGTGGTGAGTTGTCTCCGTCCGTGTTTTTTGTTGTTTTGTGAGGCGCTTTTTGTTTATTTTGTGATGCTGAGAGAACCTGTACGGCTCTGCGCTTCCTCATTCTTTTGACTTCACAAGATTCACTTTTTAGTACGTTCCTACTTTGTGCTCTTTTTGTATTATAATTTTTTATTATTATTCGATTTTTTTTAAACCCGCTTTTGTTGACGAGTCCCGCTCCTCGCTTATCTCCTCCCCAGACCCCGGCCCTGCGCTCGCTGGGCAACATCGTGACTGGCACGGACCAACAGACCCAGAGCGTGCTCAACGCAGGCACACTGGCCGTGTTCCCCTTCCTGCTGCGCCACTGCAAGGCCAACATCCAGAAGGAGGCGGCCTGGACGCTGTCCAACATCACGGCCGGGAAGGACACCCAGATCCAGGAGGTGGTGAATTATGGCCTGGTGCCGGTCCTGGTGGAGGTCCTCTCTCAGGTAGGAGAAAAAATCACAGGCACATTCAAGCTCTCAAGACCCTCTCTAACCCGTTTCCCAATGCTGCCCAATTTGAACGAATTGCTGTTGGAAATATGAAATGCATTGGTGGTAATATATGCTTGATAATGATAATAACCTGGGCCTTACTGGATATCATCCATATCCAAAGTGCTTGGGGGAGATGGGACTATCTAATGCAGATTGCTTGTAGTTCTCTTGATCTTCATGACCATGCTTCTGTCCAACCAGGCGGACTACAAGACCCAGAAGGAGGCAGTGTGGGCGGTCACCAACTACACCAGCGGAGGCACCGTGGAGCAGGTGGTGTACCTGGTCCAGTGTAACGCCCTGGAGCCTCTCCTCAACCTGCTCTCCGCCAAGGACGGCAAAATCATCCAGGTCATCTTGGACGCCATCACCAACATCTTCCAGGTACGTGTCGACGCACTGGATATATTGTCTTTTTTCGGCATTCGTTGGTTTGAGTTTTTTTAACACAACAAAAGCCCGCCCTCAGAAAGAAGTCCTTTTAAACAGCTGGTGAGGGTGGGTCATGTCACCTTTGCTTTCCGTCTCATTCAGATTATTTTGCATTGTCCATAAGTCCCAATTCTGTGTTGTTGTGAGTGTGTTTGTGTCCTGGTTCTAACCCCTCTCCTTGACGCTTCCCTCAGGCAGGGGATAAGATCGGTGAGACGGAGAAGCTGTGTCTGATGGTGGAGGAGTGTGGGGGCCTGGACAAGATCGAGGCCCTGCAGTCCCACGAGAACGAGATGGTTTACAAGAGTGCTCTGAACCTGATCGAGAAGTACTTCTCCGGCGAGGTGAGTCCCTCACACTGCCTTCTCAGGAAGAAATTAAGACTCATCTTGTCGTTTTTGGAAGGGGGGGGGGGGGGCGGGGGGTAGATAAGATTCAGGTTTTGGCCTTGTGTCCTTATGTCACACACCAGATTAGAGTGATATAAAATACGACTTGGCAAAATGGCCGTCAATGCACTTTCCTCTGTGCTAATGCCCGTCTTCCTGCTCGTCTGTCACAGGAGGGAGAAGATGAGTCGGTGGCCCCAGAGAATACCACGGACGGCTATGCCTTCCAGATCCCTGAGAACCAAAGCACTTTCAACTTCTAACGTCTTCCAGTCCAGTCTGCATATGTCTTACCTGTCTCTCCTTTTTTTGTATTTTGATTAGCAATCTCCATTTCCAGATTTATTTGTTTAGTTATCTTCATTTCGTAAGTGTACATACATACTGAGATGACATTATCCCTGTTTTACTACAAACTGTGTAAATAAACTTTATTAAGTAAAGTGGTTTTCATTGCGTTTGTGAGGATTTCTATCCACTAGATGGTGCTGTACCCTTCATTATGAATAAATGGCAAATTGGGATTTCCCTGTTGTCAACCAGTGGTAATGAAGGCTGACTTTCAATCTAAATATTTAATAGACAGTGGGCTTTCCAATTCAGATTTGCATATATTACACCATACATTTTAACATCCAATGAATAAATTCCCTCAGAATGCAGCCCACCAACACATGTTGGTAGTAGCTTCTTCAGTCCAGACCAACAGCTTGAATCCATCCTAATTAATTCATATCAGATACTTGGCTACATGTGGATCAAAGGCTACAGAGAGGACCTCCAGAGTTCCTTTAATCTCCTGTGTTGAGAGCAGCCGTCTTCTACCAAACGGGGTTCAATAAAGTTGTGTGCCTGACTTCCTCTCTTTTAATTAAACTTATCAACTGATGAGCTGGCTGCCGTGATTGCTGTCCTGTACACACACACGCACACATCTTTTTAAACGTACATCCTCGCTTCCTCAAAGCCCCCACACACTACGTGCCTTTCCTGCATCACTATTTCTCTTGCACCTCTCTTACACACACACAATCCCACATGGTCACACACACATACACAACCCTCCGCTTTCAGGGAGAAGGCCAATTTCCAGTGAGTGACTGAGGAGCGAGGCTTCTTTGATCCCTCGTTTTATTCCGAGCACGCCCGTGTCTCCCATTACTGGTGGCCTTGTGATTAGACAAGCCACCACGCACACACACATACACCCCCTGCCACTGGCCCAAACAGACTGGGCTGGGGATGATCTACACCCTGGCTGGAGCTGGAGATAGAGCCGGTGCTGGAGGAACACCAGGGCACCATATGAAGGAGACGTGCCTTTTTGAAGAGAGTTGCCTGATGTGAGGGGCCAATTGATAGCCTAAGGCCCCTTTAGGATTGCTGCGAAAGGCAAGCTTTGGAAATGTGTCTTTGGAAAATGACTACTCTGAGACAACAGGACTGCACAAACACAAATTCTGGGTGTAACGTGGCTCCCTGAAGACTAGTGAACACGCTATAGCCTTGTGTTATGTAGGAGTATGAAATCCTTAAGCATCGCTTGGTAAACTGATATTTGCAAATTTAGTGGTACAAAAAAATCAAGGAATCAATTGTCCTTTTTTTGTTAGAGGTGTAATGGACCAGATGACAAAATAATAAATATGGCGTGTTACATGGAATGGATGGATGTGGTAAGAAAGCTACATGGTACACATGGGGCCTGCTATCCCTCCCTCCCTCCCCCTCCATCAATCCATCTCACATGTACCCAGCCTGTGTGTGCTTGTGTGTGTACGTGTTTAATCTGGGGAAACGATGGGTCTCAAACTCCCCTCGCCTCAACCCTGCAATCTAAGTCTGAGCCATTTATAGATAACCCGCATTGCCCCTGCTCCCACCCCCCCCCCCCCCCCCCGTCCCACCCCCCCATTTCATTCCCTCACACACTTATGGAATGAGAAGCTCATGAAGACAGATGACGCCTCTCCGACCCCCCCCCCCCCGCTCCCCGCTCCCATCTGCTTCCTGACTCCAGCCGAGGGAGGAATTCCCTGGGCGTCCTCCCAGCCTCCCGGTCTGTTCCCGCTCGTCTCGCTCCGCGGGGCCCGCCGCGGGATGCTCGAAGACGGGAGGGAAGAGACCCGAGGGGTGGGCGGAGGATGGGTATCCATCTCCGCGGCGGTTCTGCTCGACATCCGCAGCTCATCCGATTTCGATTGCGGAAGATTACAAGTGAGAACCAAGAGGGAGCTGTCTGGGTCCATGGGCCCTGTTAAGATATGGGGGTAACGTGGTAATGGGAAATAACTGCAAGTCCCATGAATCCCTTGCTGTTGAGAGGTAGGGGATCCCTCTGGCTATCTGAATAAATACATGAAAACGACTCTCCTTCTGCGAAAAGCACAGGAAGACACACAGAGACTAGAACACTGCAGCATACCGTGTGGGAAGGATTTCCGGAAGTGCCGTGTATTCTAACTTGCATACACACTGGCGCATTCACAGTGCACACACTCACACAAACACAAATGAAGACAGAACGGCCACTGAGGAAGGCAGTCCGTTTCACTTAGCTTGGCACCTTGAACCACTTCCAGAGACAGCAAACAGGAAAACACAGGAGGTGATTAAGGGCACACTGCAGCACTCTCTTTGCCTTCTTTTCTCTCTCTCTCTCTCTCTCTCTCTCTCTCTCTCTCTCTCTCTCTCTCTCTCTCTCTCTCTCTCTCTCTTTCTCTGTCTGTCTGTCCGTCTCTCTCTCTCTCTCTCTCTCTCATTCTTTTCGTTCTGCCTATTTCTTTCAGTTTCTGCCTCCGCTTGCTATTCTCTCTTTAGCTCAGACATTGAGTTGAACATTAAACATTACTACACAATAGCATACAACTTTTAATGTATTTATATTATGTTTAAAAAAGTATATATAAATATCAAAATAAAAACATAAAACAAATATGTTTGCTCTTTGGTGGCATGGTTGATCCCCAAAAGTATGGCAAATTCAAGCTAGCACGCATTGATGAGACAGACAGGGTCCATGGAGCCAGGCAAAGAGTGGAGAAAGATTAGAGAGCGCTCATGTCCAGGTTGACACACTGCCAAGTGAACCAGCTCTGAAATGCTGAGCTACAACGTTACTGAAACAGACAGGTCCAGTTGTGTTTGTGTGTGTGTGTTTGTGTGTGTGTGTATGTGTGTACAGCACTCAGCGGGCCTCCCCAGCGGTTCATTATAGAGGACCAAATACTTTCCAGGACAGAACTGTCTCATGAGCCATTGGAAGATACTGAAGGCTGTGTGGTGAAAAAACAATGTCAGCCATGGCTGCTGCTTCCAATCCTAGCTCAATGATTCACTATCGACTGTAGTTTACCTTCACATGCACGAAAGAATAACTGACATATGGGGCACAACACACAAATCTCGGTTCAACACATTCCTCTGCCCTTCGGATGAGTAGCTTATCTTTTGTTTCCATTCCGACGAAAGGCCAATGACAACACGTTTTCTCTTTCTGTTTTCGACACAAAATGTATGGCTGCCTGTGTATTCAATAGTGACGTATTACTGTACACATGGTTCTAATTACGGGGAGGCTTGACCCCCCTCATTAAGACTTACCAAAAAAACGTTACCAAAAGAGGTAAAAACAACGGTTCGGGGGGGTCGATACATTTATTTATCGTTCTTACCTGTAATCGTAAATATTACTTTACGTCCTGGAGAAGACCCTTGAAGGTCATGAAGAAGATCAGGCAACATCATTTCAATGTCAACGTTTTTAATTTCCTCCCTTACCCTAACCTTTCTACTGTTATTATTAGTGGCAAGGAAAGTTCCTGAGGGGTGTTTAGGGGTGAGCACATTCAAACATATTTTCAGTTAATGAATTATCTCCCTTCTATAATATCATCTGAATTCTGAAGTCTCATTGTGTTCCAACCAATAACAGGCTTCGGTTGGGTTCTTGCCACTGTAATTACCTTCTGCTTGCACTATCCCTCCACCCTTGTGTGTCAGACTTCCTGTTTGATATCCGTGGAGGTGAAGTTCCAAGGCCAAAGCATCTCATTGGTTGATGAGCGTTCAATGGACTGAGGTAACCTTTCTCCATCCCACCCACAGTGCTCAGTAATTACAATGTGTACTTCGATTCATTCTATAAAGGTACGAGTTCGGCAGCATGCAATCTTTCCCAATTACCATGTGATCCCTGGACCCTGAGTCATAACAGCCTTTTTTCCCACCACTCTGTGGATGTCAAAGTTGTTATTAGCCATTAGTGCTGCAGTGACTTCATTTGACATGGTAAATATATCTGCAGACAAAGAAGCTGAAAGCAAGGAAATACTTGCACATTTTAATCTACCAGCATTCAATTTTCATTCCAGTTTAGTCCATGTGAGTAAATGCAAAGATGCTAATAGTCATAGGTGATTTGTTTTTGTGACCTTTATGTTAAAACCAACACAAAGGAATAGCTTGGCAACATGTTTGATCTAATCTATCACTAAAATAAATTAAAGCAACCTCAGCCTCAGTAGCAGATGAAGCTGAGTCTCTCCTGGCAGTCGTGGGCCTCCCAGTGTCCCGCCGTCCCCACCGCCCCACAGCGGAGGTTTCTAGCTGGGCACTGGTGCCCTCCACCAGGGGGCCAGGCCTGATAGTCCAGAGGGTCCCCGTTCACCCACAGCCAGCGGTCCCCCAGGAAGCGCAGGCCCGTCCACACCAGCGCCGTCTGGGCCTGCTCCTGGATCTCCCTGTGGGCCAGAAGCATCTCCGTCTCTGACAGCAGGCTGGTCAGGTCAGTGTACTGCTCCCTGCAGTACTCCAGAGCCTCTTCCCATGTCTTGGGCTCTGTCACCACAAACAGACTCAAGCAAAAGAAGTATCCAGGATAATTTAAAGTATTATACCATCCACTGTCGCCAAGTGAAACAAAATTTTGCGATGGTTCGTTGGTTGGGTTACCAAGCGAAAAGTTAAGGTATGTTGCAGATCCGCCATCTGACCATTTCCAGCCTGTGAAATCGTTGGGTTCTCTGTAAAGACCAATCCAGTGAAACTTCAATGGAAAGCTTCCACCTGCTATATCTTTAAGTTTCAAGTCATCCTCTGGTCCACTGACAGGAGCTAGTTCAGTATAATGTTGTCTGCAATATCTTTGAGCATCTGTCCAGGTCTTCTCCTCACGTTTATAAACATATTTACCAAACACTCTTGATACAGTCACGACGAGGAGAACCTGGATGAAAATCTTCTCCATGGCGATGCTGTGTTCTGATACTGTATAAAAAGTTATTTAAACCTCTACCCTTGAAACAGATGGGTTCAGATCTAATAATTGTTGAGATGTGAAGAAGTGTGAGAATCGTTGGGCTCAGTGTTGCTCCTTGTGTTGCTGCTCTGAGTGACGGTTGGTCTGGTGTACCTGACTAGTAAAGACTCCCAGGAACCAATAGCAACGTCTGTTCAGCTCACCTGTCTGTGAATAGAAACTATCTTTGCATACTCTTCAAATGAGATCCAGCCAATGTAACTCGCAAAATACAGACCTATCTCTCAAACAAATATTGGATCTGAGCTTAATTTATTCAGGGAGGGTTCCTTAAAGACCAGTATCAAGTTACCAGTATTTTGTCAATTTGTGTTTCTGTCTGTAACTATGTTTGTATGTATGCGGCTGCCTGTCTTGGCCAGGTCTCCCTTGAAAAAGAGATTCTTAAGCTCAATGGGTCTCTCCTGGTTAAATAAAAGTTATCATTACTAATGGAGCCTTGTTGACATAATTAGCAAGGACATAGAGACGGGTGACAGTTTAAAGGAACAACAACATGTCTCAATGACAGGTTGGTGTCACACTGAAAAATCCAGCAGACGCCCTCATTGTAGGGGTCAAAGCATTCAGGCCTGTACCCTTCTCTTGGTGTACACCACACATGGTGTCACCCACATGTCCAGAATATGGTGAAGGGTGTGTCGTCAGGGTCACCTCACTTTTGTCCACATCTCTGTAGACCAAGGCCGGTGGTTTTATCGCGCCGCTGAACTTTCAAATGTGGATTTTCCTTTGTGACGAGGGCTTCCTATCCTGCAACCCTTCCATAATATCCCTGTCTATGTAGGTAACAAACCTTTCTCACTGACACACTCCTGAATTGACATTCCCAAGCACCTTAGGAAGACGTGCTTGTCTGTGTTTCCTTACACATTGTA
This sequence comes from Hypomesus transpacificus, assembly GCF_021917145.1. NCBI lineage: Eukaryota > Metazoa > Chordata > Actinopteri > Osmeriformes > Osmeridae > Hypomesus > Hypomesus transpacificus. The sequence goes on from NC_061080.1 coordinate 954,935, forward strand.
CTAACGTGCTAGTAGCCACGTTTAATAATGTATGCAATACCACACAATTTCCAAATGTATTTAACTATGTCTTTAACATAGATCTAAATGAAGTAGTGTCACTTTATTGAAACACCAGCCAGTCGAGCTGCCTTTAGGACTGAAGCTCCTGCAATCTGTGCTCCATCAATTAACCGTCTTTTTCCAAAGTCCATATCTTCTTCTCTGACCATCTTGATCCTAAGCAAGGTCAATGGGCCCCACTCAGCATTTAGACACATACTCAGGATGTCAATCATATCATGCAGTACATTTACATTTAGTCATTTAGCAGACGCTCTTATCCAGAGCGACTTACAGTAAGTACAGGGGCATTCCCCCCGAGGCAAGTAGGGTGAAGGAAACACAACGTCATTTGGCTTGGCGGGGAATCAATCCGGCAACCTTCTGATTACTAGTCCGACTCCTTCACCACTCAGACATCTGACTCCGCAGTACACCTGTCTGGAAGTATTTTCTCTGCTCATTTATTCAGTTTGTACCTTTAATTTGTCAGACATACACACATCATATGATAGAATACAATAAACACAAAATAACCTGCATATACAATTGTAACACAACATAAGAAAGAGGTGTAGAGGTAAAGTAGGTCAACATAAACTCTGATTACAAACAGAACCACTACTCAAATAATTCTTGGGACAAAGTATTGTAGGAAAATCCCAGTGAGGTATAAGAAGTATAGTATTTTTACTGTCTGTTATGGAATTGACCCCAAAAATATGGAAACTTGTATCATCTAAAATTGTCCTTAGACACTCCTAACAATAAGGTTAGTAGAACATCTATACAAGTATTTTCATGCAGATTTTAATCTAGCTCTGCTTATATATTTATCAAGATCATTCAGTAGCAAATGAAGCTGAGTTTCTCCTGGCAGTCATGGGCCTCCCAGGGTCCCGCCTTCCCCACCGCCCCACAGCGGAGGTTTCTAGCTGGGCACTGGTGCCCTCCACCAGGGGGCCAGGCCTGGTAGTCCACAGGGTCCCCGTTCACCCACAGCCAGCGGTCCCCCAGGAAGCGCAGGCCCGTCCACACCAGCGCCGTCTGGGCCTGCTCCTGGATCTCCCTGTGGGCCAGAAGCATCTCCGTCTCTGACAGCAGGCTGGTCAGGTCAGTGTACTGCTCCCTGCAGTACTCCAGAGCCTCTTCCCACGTCTTGGGCTCTCTCACCACAAACAGACTCAAGCAGTAGAAAGTTGCTGGAACGTCATAATAATCATACCATCCATGCCAACTCGTGCAACCAAAAAATTCCTCCGGTTCATTGGTTGGTTGGCCAGACTTAAAGTTTAGGTATGTTGCATATCCACCACCTGACCACTTCCAGCCTGTTTCATTGTTGGGTTCTCTGTAAAGTCCAATCCAGCTGAACATATTGGTTGCCTGTCTGAGTTTCAAGTCATCCTCTGGTCCACTGACAGAAGCTAGTTCAGTATAATATTGTCTGCAATATTGTTGAGCATCTGTCCAAGTCTTCTCCTCATCTACAAAAGCATATTTACCAAACGCTCTTCCTACAGTCACGACAAGAAGTACCTGGATCATCTTCTCCATGGCGATGCCAAGTGCAGATTTGAATAGTTGGAAGTATTTCTAACCTCTAACCTCGAAGCGGATGGGTTCAGATCAAATAATTGTTGAGATATAAAGTGTTGCTGCTTGTGTTGCTGCTCTGTGTGCCGGTTGGTCTGATGTACCTGACTAGTATAGAGTCCCAGGAACCAATAGCAACGTTTCTTCAGCTCACCTGTTTGCAAATGGAAACTATTTTTGCATGCTGTACAAACATACATCCAAATAATCAAATAAAGAAAACACAACCTTTTCTCCCAAACAAATGTTTAATCTGACCCTCATTTCTTAAGGGAGAGTCCTACAGAGACCAGCATCTCGTTACCATTGGAGCCTGGTTTACATGATCAGCAGGAATGTGGAGACGGGTGACAAATTAAAGGAACAACAACATAAAGTGTCTCAGTGAGAGGGTTAGTGTCACAGTGAGGGTGTGTCACCCCACTCTATGTCCTACATTCTTCACTTCCTGCCCTTTATTTACCACTGGCTGTTTATCAATCCACGTTTTTTTCCGTTCTTGTGCTCTTGCGAACTCGTTTGACGTCATCTCTCATTGCCCAAGTACGGTTCCAATCCAAAGAACACAAGTCACATATGCTTTGTCTACTACCGCGCACTTGTGCACTTCGAGCACTGACTTTCAGTGCTTAAGGCGCTTCACTCACAAAACCAGCAGAATTCAGTGCACTGAAAGTACCCGGATGGCGCACTGCAAACGGTCCAAAAAAACTGTGTACAACGATGGACACTACTCGCCCTAAACGGGCGCCATCTTGGCTACGTGGCGGAAAAGGAGGAGCCCTTTCGGCAGCATTTTCCACTTGAGTGGAGAAGCGCGTTCATTTTGGCAGGTTATGTGGGTGTCGCGAGCAGATTTGCGTCCGTCACTTCCACCAAGTGTTTAACGTAAGTGTTCCATTTGAGACAGCACTTATCAGCGACGGAGTGAACTGAATATGTAAGTGCACTGTTTTGTAGTGCACTGTATTGCAGTGTACTTCGTAAAGTGCGCGGTACTAGACACAGCCCAAGAACGCCAAAAATACCTGGAAATGTTCTTGATCCGCCCCTTTTATCGAGGATGCATCAGATGGTGACTTGACCAGCGAGAACGCTTCTGATTCCCCAGAAGTCATTGCAAGATGTCTAGCGAGGCGGACAAACCTCACAACTGTAATATTTTACTTTTCATATTTCAGAATTTAAAATGTAATGAGAAATAGGCAGTTCAGTCGCTGAAAATGTTCTTATTTTATTGATGAAACGGCTAATTTGTAAATTTGCTCCGACTTGTCGATAACCTAGCTAGCATCTCAGTGCAGTGCAGACACTAGTTAACATTAGGTACTGTAAGTTAGCAAGGGCTACACAGACTTACACAAATCATACGAAAGAATACAATAGTACACAAAAGAACCGAAATGAAAATAGTTCATAAAGCATGAGAAAGAGGTGTATATATAGAAGGTCAATACAATATATGAATAAAAGCAGAACCACTACTCTAATAGTTATTGGAATAAGGTATTGTAGGAAAATCCCAGCGTGTTGTAAAAAGTATAGTATATTTACCTTCTGTTATGGGCTTTGATATACTTTTTATGGAAAACTGTTCCCATCTGAAAATGTCCTTAGGAAATCTTAACATTAATTTTATTAAAGAATCTATACAAACATTGTATATGGATTTTAATCTAGCTCTGCTTATATATTTATCAAGATCATTCAGTAGCAGATGAATCTGAGTCTCTCCTGGCAGTCGTGGGCCTCCCAGTGTCCCGCCGTCCCCACCGCCCCACAGCGGAGGTTTCTAGCTGGGCACTGGTGCCCTCCACCAGGGGGCCAGGCCTGGTAGTCCACAGGGTCCCCGTTCACCCACAGCCAGCGGTCCCCCAGGAAGCGCAGGCCCGTCCACACCAGCGCCGTCTGGGCCTGCTCCTGGATCTCCCTGTGGGCCAGAAGCATCTCCGTCTCTGACAGCAGGCTGGTCAGGTCAGTGTACTGCTCCCTGCAGTACTCCAGAGCCTCTTCCCACGTCTTGGGCTCTCTCACCACAAACAGACTCAAGCAGTAGAAAGTTGCTGGAACGTCATAATAATCATGCCATCCATACCAACTCGTGCCGCCAAAAAATTCCTGCGGTCCATTGTTTGGTTGGCCATACTGAAAGTTTAAGTATGTTGCATATCCACCACCTGACCACTTCCAGTCTGTTTCATTGTTGGGTTCTCTGTAAAGACCAATCCAGCTGAACATATTGGTTGCCTGTCTGAGTTTCAAGTCATCCTCTGGTCCACTGACAGGAGCTAGTTCAGTATAATTTTGTCTGCAATGTTGTTGAGCATCCGTCCAGGTCTTCTCCTCATCTACAAAAGCATATTTACCAAACGCTCTTCCTACAGTCACGACAAGAAGTACCTGGATGAACATCTTCTCCATGGCAATGCCAAAGTTCAAACCTTTACCCTTGAAACAGATGGGTTCAGATCTAATGTTGAGATTTGAAGAAGTGTGAAAATCCTTGGGCTCAGTGTTGCTCCTTGTGTTGCTGCTCTATGTGCTGGTTGGTCTGATGTACCTGACTAATATAGAGTCCTAGGAACCTTTAGCCACTCTTACCCTCTCCTTTTTTCTTCTTCACATGTTTGGAACTATCTTTGCATAGCTGGGTGTATGTCATACATACATTTGTAGTCTCACAAGCAAATCACTTCCTCCTAAACCTCCTAAACACAAAGGTTTGTAGCAGAGAGTCAACAGACAAAGCTTGGTACCATCCACACCTTTCTCCTACCCCCGAAAAGGGGGAAGGGTCCTTCCCCCTTTGTCCTTATCTCCCAGAAGATGCTTCAAAGCCCTGACCCAGCATGGGGTCAGGAACAGAGACCACATGGTCACACAGTATCAGACAATGGAGTATAAGGGAGAACTTTCTTTCGTGGATTTACAAACATATTTCTCAAGGACTACATGGCTCATGGACACTAATTCAATGACAGTAGTCGATGTGTTATAATGTGTGTTTTCTCATTTACCTAGAACGTGTTTATTGATGTTTGATTATAACTCCCCTTCAGATATAGTAAATCAGTCAATCTTGATATCAAAATAATTGTATCATACTAACAAAACCAGTTATGAACATTGTATTGCTCTATTCTGAAGTTTAAGCATTTCATGGACATTTGAGATAATGGAATTTAAACTATCAGCCACTTCACACCTCTGGGCAGATCTCAAGACGACGCCCAGGTGGAAGTAACTGACCAATGAGAGAGGTCACCTTCACACGGATGACCCCCTGTTCTTTGGAGTATAAAATCGCCAAACGTACAATCACCCCCGCTTGTTCGTAGGATTAACTTGGGGTGAACGCGTCACTCTCTAACCTTTACCTCATAACTTGCATATTCACTTTGCTTTACTTTAAACTTCTTATTATCTGACTGTGTGGTACACATCAACAGCAGTTTTACAAAATGTATTGTGTATATAGTGCATACATGTGGTACTAGATGTTCCTTCCTCCATCCCTCCACACTCTGGGTAAGGTAATTGAACCTGGTTTTGCATGGCTCAGGTGTCCTTCAGACCCCGGAAAACAAGATGCACGGGCTGCCTCTGCTTAATCTTTGCATGACGTTCTAGACATAACAATTTACAAGGGAAGTTGAGTGTCGCCTTAAATCTAGTGAACTTCTATCTCAGCCTCATGAATTTATGGCGTCTGAATCTTTGCATCTTGACTTCTTTTTCCACAACCCCCCCTTTATAACGTTGTGCACCTGATTGTTTTTAAAAGGACCAAACAAATGACTCAATTATTCCACCCATATGGGGTGTCACTCACTTCCAAATCATTTGCCTGAGTAAGACACCAAAATTCTTGAAATTATAATCATCAGACGATACCCCAATTTCTTTAAGGTTCCAAAATGTCAGCCATAATCTTTTATCGTCCCCAAATGGGTTAGTTGTCAGTGTAGAGTCTAGACTTCTCAGTGTAATATTGTCCATGACGATGTGAGGTAATCAGGTAAATATGCGAGGGTTTGAATGTTCTCCAATGCATCTGGACACACAAGTGTTGACCAGAAATGTGTCCTTATTGAGGTCATTTCCTGCAGTGCTTCAATGTGCACCTATACCCTACCAACCTCTACCTGCCAATGTAGGCAGTTGACACACAGCACAGTTTATTACCTATCTAAAAGGCCAATTAGTTAAGGCCTTATCTTCTAAAATACAAGCATCGAAAGGTGAATTGTAAACGTCTCCAACGACGCCCATGCAAATTCCCAGCAGGTCATTTCCAAACACAAATGACACCTGCCTGTCTAGGCAAATGGTTGGGTGCAACCATATCACATGGAAGTTTTCTTAAGGCAATACAATATGTTTTGTGGCCTACCTCATTCTTACGATCACAAACTGCAACTCATCTGTACAATAGAGCTGGTGCGTAAATTTATGTGCAAAATTAAGTTACCTGACAGTGGCTATAGTGACACATTCCATTCCACTATTCAATGGAAAAGTGAGAAACAAACGGATCACACTGTTGCTGTCCACTTGTGAAGCCGTCAAACGCAAAACGAAAACATCCAGACAATGGACAACACCGAGGTCAACATCAAAGCCAATCAGGTGAAGGCGTTCCACAAAAGGACAATCGACTGGATGTCGCACAAGCTGTCAGCTAGCCAAACATCTCTCAAGGGCCCACAAAGGGTGCTGATGGGGTAAAGCTAAACACTAGTCTCAGGTCATTTCCTCCCCTGATTATGCTTTGTCTGGAGGACTGACTTCCCTTTGTCATTAATGAACGTTTACCAGAGACGACTATTTAAAATTCATGGTAGGGGAGCTCTCCCCGTGAAAGAGCATAATCACATTTTGGAGCGCCCGTGCCGTCGATGCTCGCAATCAAGTGTGATGGGAGCTGATGGATTCACTTTAGCGAGGGTAATCAGTTGTCAGGTACTCTCCATTTTATTCGCCGTTCACATACACACACACGCGCGTGCAAACGCACACGCGGAAACGCACACACAAATTGTCGACAGATTAACTAGATGGCTGTGATGGCGTAGACCACACACACACACCTACACACATTAACACTTTATACTGTAACAGTAGGAGGCTGATTATATTAGGGTGACAGCTCGGTGACTTTTCATCCTCCAGTTCCATAAACATTGTTTTTCCTGGCGTCAAGACATGTTTTGTTTAAAAAAAGAAACTTGCTTAACTGTCGCTCAGTCATAAATAAATGAATAAATATATATATATATATATATTTATATCTGAAAGAAATAACCTCTCAGTCCCAATCTCTATCTTTCTCCATTTATACAACAACTAAATTACATTACTGTAAGAAGGCAGCGCTGTTGTCATTGCTTATGTTCTTGACTCAGGATAAAGTAGTGTAGAAGTGGATTTACTGGTGTGTTATAGGTGTCCGGTCTGAAAGATTGACGCACAGGGGTTACGTCTACAAAGTGATTAATAATATCATCTACCTCGTAAATCTCTCAAAGCGGTGAAGGATTGACACGTCAAGGATGAGTCAATGCAATAGCAAACAAAACAAAAAACCTACTGAACAACATGGTGAGGGAAGGATCACATTTACAAGCAACTACAATGACTATCATGGATGTTGAAAGGGAAGCATTTACTGCAACAACAAAAAGTACAGGTACAAAGCCAATGTGTGAATGTGTGCATTTACATTGTGTTTCAGATGCAAACATGCAAAGAATGTTTTCTAAAACACAAAAATGCCCAATACAATATGCTCCAGTGTCAATAGTTAGCAAGAGGGAATACTTTAGCACATAAGTGACTGCTAGCATTGTTTGTTGTCATCAAAGCATGAACATTGATGTGGGAGTTTGTCTTTTAGGTCAAAGGTAACACAAGGTTTAACAGTCTGACCTTAGAGGGTCTGCAGGTGAACACCCCCTTCCAATCTTCACTCTGAGTAGTCACGCAAACAACACACACCTCAAAAAAGGTTAGCTATGCTAATCCAGGTCATATTACTTCCTACATTTGGGGGGGGGGGGGAAACACTTCCTTTCTCTTGCAAGAGTTCTCTTTTGCAGTCAGAGAAAGACCGTAAAAGGTTGAGGTGATAATCAGTGGAAAAATACTGCAATGATTTCAATAAGCCTCCTACCTTTTTGTCTCTGCAGGTGGAGCAGTGGTGCTAATCAGCAGAGGGTGTGTGTGAGTGTGTGTGTGTGTGTGTGTGTGAGAGAAAGAGAGCGTATGAGAGAGTGTGTGTGTTTATTAAGGTTAAGCAGTATCAGAGAGGCTCAGGGAGAGACGACTCTTATCTCTAGTCTGAATAATGCAGGAGACCCTGGGGTCCAGAGACGCCCCCCCCCCCCCCCATTCCCCCGCCCGCCCCCCCCCCCCCCCCCACTTCCCCTTGCTACCCTTCCAGCTAGCTCTGTGGACACACACACACACACGAGCACAAACAAAGACACAAACAAAAACACACTCATTGCATCGCTCTGATACTGGTTAACCTTCAGCAATAAAGGCCAGCACACTGCATATATAGAGTAACCCTTGGAGGCTTGATCCCAGAGCCCTCCTTATCTCACACAATAGAAGGGCACAGAGACTGGGAGGCATGTCAATTAGAATTGGTGCAGAGTGAATGCAGGAGCTTAAGTCCAATCCAAAAGTTTATATTTCAGGTTACACCATATTAAAGACCTAAACAATCCGAGAACAGGGTTCACATTTTTGGGGGGCTTGGGGGTAAAAAAAGAGGTAAGAACAACAAGTTGGGGGAGTCGATATATTTATATATCATTCTTACCTTTAATCGTAAATATTACTTTACGCCCTGGAAAAGAGGTTGACCCCCTCGATTATCATTGTAAAATGTGCACTCTGGTTAGTATGTGTGTTTTGAATTAAATTACCAAAGGGGTTAGTTTGCGTGTTTTGGACAAAATGACCAGAGGGGTTAGCATGTGTGTTTTGGACAAAATGACCAAAGGGGTTAGCATGTGTGTTTTGGATGAAATTACAAAAGGGTTTAGAATGTGTGTTTTGGATGAAATGACATATCCCAATACATTTGATCTAATGCAACAATCACCAGGATAGGAACAATCAGATCTAGCTCTAACATTGAGTCAATGGGGAACCAGACCTCAAAATGGCTGCTAATTGATTCTATGCTCGTGATTGATCATCATGTGATCTGATTGCTACTCAATACAAACGATTGACAGGTGTGTTTTGCTAATGAGTGGGTGATTATGAGCAAGTGTGACTGTCCACATCCATTATTTAGGGTGGAAGGGTTAGCTCAGTGGTTGGCTGACTGCAAATTAAGAGGTTGGAGGTTCGAATCCCCCAAGGTGCTTTGGATGAAAGCTGAAAGTGGGCTTTTTTCAAAGATATATTTGAATTCTGAAGGTAGTTGAAGCAGGGCTCTGGTAGCCCAGTGGATAAGCATGAGCACCATGCAGGCTGCTCTCAGGTCCAACACACAAGGGTGGAATCCAGCAGGGCCACCAACATGCATGGTCCCCGCTTCCTGTCATGCTTGGTCAGAACAGGAAGATGCTGATAAAAATTGTTAAGTGTTAAGTATGCTTTATAAACAGACATTTAAAAATCAGCTTGTACTTTCTTTGGGTAGATCTATGAAGACACACATGGGATTTGAACCCAAGACCTTTTGACATTGCATCAGTTTAAATGTTACACATGCTTAACCACTTAGCTACCAGGGTTCCATGACAACATCGAAATACATCCTAAGGTTTCGTAAAGATACACTTGACTACATTAGTGAAGCCAGACCTGGGATTGGACCACAAGACCTTTAGGCTTAGCATCAGTTTACATGTTACACATGCTTAACCACTGAGCTACCAGGGCTCCATATGAGAACAATAACTTTTGGTTGCTTAGGCCCAAACCTCTCTTAGGTCAAAGAGACAGTGTGGTTTATCTGCAGAAATTATTACTTTATGAAAATAACTATTACTAAATTATATCTATGCTTAAATTACTACATCATGGTTGGAGCTCTGCCATAGGCCCAGGCCCATGTCATACCAGACAGTCCCTGGTTAAAATATGTTTGCAGAAACCTCAGTATCATTATAGTTCCCCTTAGCTTTGTTTAACTTCATTTGACCAAACGTTTTGTCATACACAAGTTCCAACATGCAAACTCCACAGTCTAAATGCATCTATAAGTAATACATCTATTATTGTTGCACTATCGATGGAAGTGATAACAAACTGTCATTCTGGCTAGTGACGATAGACTGTAACCACAAAATACTGTGCAAAAACGGTGTACTTCTGATCCCGGATCCTCTATTGTACTTTATACATGCACTCAATCTGTGAGTCGCTTTGGGTAAATGTCTGCTAGATTAATAAAATGTAAATATATACACACAGACGTCCTGTAAACACACATAGCGCCACACACACGCACGCACGCACGCACACAGTCGGGCGGCGGGCCAGGTCTTCTTAAGCAGTGCTGATGAGGATCATTAAGCTCGATCAAAGGAAGTGATTACAGCTTTTGTCTGAGAGAGAGAAAGAGAGACAGAGAGAGAACGACAGAGAGAGAACGACAGATGGAGAAAATGAGAGATACAGAGAGGAGAGGGAGATGGTTAATGGGTCATTAATATAGTTAGGTGTGCCAAGGCAACCAAAAAAACATTCAAAGTGTGAAGGAGGAGGCCCGTAAAAAGAAAACATGACTACACCACATGCAGATTAAGCATGTAGCGTGTACGTCGACACTCTCAGAGCATGTTCACCAGGATCCAGCTGTGCAACACCATTTACTGTAATCCATCAACACCGATGAGTAATTTCCGTTGTCAGCAGAATAAAACAGGACATTCCTCCATTCAGGTTTTTCACACGACCACCCTCTTTCCCCCATCCCTCAACGACCAAGCCATCTCTTGAGCAGAGCGGATGAATTCAGCCTCGGCAAGGCCGCCAGACACGAGCTCTGTGCACATGCAAATGAATTCATTAGTTTGATCCAGCATGACCGTGATCCATTCATGGCCACTGTTAGTCAGTGATTACAGTTAAATTCAGGTGGAACACGTACAACCTTCCGAGCACTCCACCTCACTCATCCCCCAGGTAATACACACCATTGGACAGGCTTCATTAGTGGACGTGGAGTCGGGCGAGGCAGGTTGACACATATAGGGTGTATTAGCGGAGGACACCGCGTGTTCCCGTCGGCTCGTGCCTCATCATTAATCATGTCGAGAGGGATTGTGGGTAATTACCTTTGAAAAATATTCATTTGCAAGGTCACGGGGTGGTCTTTACGAGAAGGGGGAACAGCGGATGAGGAGGTTAGGATGTACAGAGTGCTCGACACTGAGGTCTTCTTTTTCGTGTGCGTGCGCTGATGGGGGAGGGGGTGACATAGGCTTCTGTCAGTATACAGTTTAAGGAATGGAAATGAGTGCATGAGGACAAAGTGGTGACTGTGTGTATGTTTCTGAGAGGTACATTACATTTCCATGTATTCATTTAGCAGACGCTTTTATCCAAAGCGACTTCCCAAGAGAGAGCTGTACAAAGTGCATACGTCACTGATAATAACAACAAGATAGCCCCCAAAAACATTGCGAGTAGCCAAAACATGAAGCACATAATGTGAACAACCAAAATAAGTGCCAAAGGGAAGAAGAATAAGAGCAGGTGTGTGCCAGCCAGTGGCTCAGTGATGTAGGTGTGTGGGTGAGCTATGCTATGTTATATAAAGCTAGCTTCAACCTCAGCCTAAAATCTGTCAATACCTTTAAATCATTTGAGATAATTTGTATGAAACCACCAACTACTTTAAAAAGGACTAATTCTACTACTGTTGCCCCCCCTCCTTCGTTTTGTATAGTTACTCTATACCGGCCCCCTGGCCCATACTCCCTCTTCCTTGAGGAATTTGCTGATTTTAGTGCTGATCTTGTGACATACACTGACAATATCTTAATTATGGGTGATTTTAACATTCATGTCGATGACCCAAAAGATCCTCTAAGTAAGGCCTTTACTGCTCTTATGGATTCCACAGGTCTCACTCAGGTGGTTTCTAAACCTACCCATCTTCACTCGCATACATTGGATTTAGTTCTCACGCGGGGAATCAAGATTAGTGATGTCATTGTTCATACCCACAATCCTATATTATCAGACCACTGCCTGGTAACCTTTAAAATGGATCTCTGCCAGAGCCTTGGAGGCACCCAGAATATTTCTATTAGCCGCTGCTTAACCCCAAATACAGCTCTGGAACTGGCTAGTATTCTACCCGCTGCACTAGAAGCACTTGATGTCCCGAATAAATCATTAAATGCTAAAACAAGGGATCTGAATTTGGTTCTTCAGCAATCCCTAGATTCTGTTGCTCCACTCAAACCAAGGAAAAGAATAGACAAGAAACTGGCTCCATGGTATTCAGAGGAAACCCGCACTCTCAAGAGGTCCACTAGAAAATTAGAGCGTAAGTGGCGTACCACTAAATTGGAGGTTTTCCGCCTGGCCTGGAAGGACAGCCAAATAGAGTACAAGCAAGTCCTCATCAGGTCCAGATCAGAATATTTCTCTAAGTTGATTAGTAAGAACAAACACAACACTAAGTTCCTATTTGATACTGTTGCAAAACTCACTAAGAAAAGTACACTCTGTGTTAGTTCAGATCTCTCTCCCAATGATTTCTTAGATTTCTTTGACCAAAAAATCTATGCAATAAGGGACAAACTACAGACTTGTCCTGGAGGAGTGGCCATCAACACTGATTTTCCCTCTGTACCCAGCATTCTGCATGTTGAGACTCTCACTCACTTTAACCCTATTTCTATGGAAGCATTCATCAAGCTGATGGATTCCTCGAAACCCACTAGCTGCCTTCTCGATCCCCTCCCTGCCAAACTTTGTAGGGAACTTCTCCATATTATTGGACCGCCCATGCTTAGTATTATTAATGAATCTCTTGTAACTGGACAAGTCCCTGACGATTTCAAACAAGCTATTATCAAGCCCCTTCTTAAAAAACCAAACCTGGATCCAGGTTGTCTTAGCAATTACAGGCCCATTTCAAATTTGCCATCTCTCTCCAAAATTTTGGAAAAAGCTGTGGCAAAACAGCTCACTGAGCACCTCTCCTCAAATCAGCTCTATGAACCTCTCCAGTCTGGATTTCGTCTTCACCACAGCACTGAAACTGCATTAGCCAAGGTAGTCAATGATCTATTATTAGCCTCTGACGCGGGCTTTAGCTCTGTCCTTGTTCTTCTAGACCTAAGTGCAGCTTTTGACACTGTAGATCATGAGATTCTCCTGGAACGTATGGAGAACTATGTTGGGATTTCTGGTACTTCACTTCAGTGGTTCAGATCGTATCTATCTGATAGATCACAATATGTCCACTATGATGGTTGCTCATCCAGGAGCTCCATTGTAAAATACGGAGTACCACAGGGTTCAGTTTTAGGCCCTCTGTTATTTTCACTCTATATGTTGCCTTTAGGAAACATAATTAGAAGTTTTGGGGTAGATTTTCACTGCTATGCAGATGATACTCAGCTATACATGTCTATAAAGCCGGGAGAATTTCCACATGCTATGGAAACCTGTGTTTCCGGGTTGAAAACTTGGATGACTGCAAATTTCCTTCTTCTTAATTCGGATAAAACCGAGGTTCAAATTTTTGGTCCGAAAAAACACCGAAATAATTTATCCCATCTAACCTTAGACTTAGACGGCGTCAAAGTATCTCAAAGCCAGCTGGTAAAAAATCTGGGAGTCACAATGGACCCAGACCTTTCATTTGAGTACCATATTAAGCAAATCACCAGAACAGCATTTTTCCATCTACGTAATATTGCCAAAATACGAAAATTCCTCTCAAAGGATGATGCTGAAAAACTAATACATGCTTTTGTTACGTCCCGATTGGACTACTGCAATGTGTTGTTCTCTGGCCTCCCAATTACCTACCTAAAAAACTTACAGCGGGTGCAAAATGCTGCTGCTAGACTATTGACTAAAACTAGAAAGTTTGATCATATAACATCGACTCTTATCTCTTTACACTGGCTCCCTATCCAAGCCAGAGCTGATTTCAAAGTTCTACTACTAACTTACAAATCTCTGCATGGATTGGCACCACTGTACCTCTCCGGTCTCCTTGCACCCTATTGCCCCGCAAGGTCTCTAAGATCTCAAAATGCCGGCTATCTGGTAATACCCAAAGTTAAGAAAAAAACTGCTGGAGGTAGGGCGTTCTCATATAGAGCACCTCTTCTTTGGAACAAATTACCCATCTCAATTAAGGAAGCTGATACTGTCTCGACATTTAAAACTAGATTAAAAACGTTCTTGTTTAGTCAATTCTATGATTGTTAAAGGGAAGTATGTGTGTACTTTCTATGTAAACCTGGGATGTGTGCTTGCCTATGTGTGTATCACATGTAACTTTTAAATTTTAATTATAGCTTATGTTCACATTGCCCAGCTAGATGTTACAAATAAAGTAAACCTGTTACTGTATATTGTTAGTATTATTATTATTATAGTTCCGTTGCTGTATATTGTTACTGTTATAGTTTTTATTACTAGTTGGAGACAACGGGGGACTGGCTGTTTTCATCCTTATTCGTATAAGTATAACCTACTTTAGAGTTCTTTCCCCTGGAACAGATTTCATGTTCCAACTGAGGGGGGCTGTCGTTGTTTTGGTGTGTGGGGCTGCATCAAATACCCTTTTTGCTCTGTTAAATTGCTGCACTAGTCCACACTTGACCGGTGGGGATCTCATTCTATTTTGACTGTAACTGTTAGCTGCTCCTGGCATTCTCTAATCCCTGCTCTCCTCTCTGTCCCCCCCCCACACATTCCCTGTGGTGTGGGGGGTTTGAGCTGTCAGGACCTGCTTGGTCGTCGGTCTGCCAACGCTGAACCAGGTCGTCACCCGGAATCCAGTCTCCATGACGGCCAACAGCGAGTTTCCCGGTCCCATCCAACGTCTATAAAGCCGAACAATGGATTTTGGTGTTTCAAAACCCATTGACACTGTATGACTATGTTTAGCTTGTGTTCTGCTCCTCTCTCTTACCAACCGTCTCTGGAGGAGGGGATCCCTCTCTGAATTGCTCCTCCCAAGGTTTCTTCCATTTTTTCTCCCGGTGGGAGTTTTTCTGGGAGTTTTTCCTTGTCTTCCTTGAGGGTTTAGGTTGGTTGAGGGGCAGTTCTATGGGCGCATGTGAAGCCCTCTGTGACATGCTTGCGTGTAAAAAGGGCTATACAAATAAATTTGATTTGATTTGATTTGATTTGATTTGTGAACCGGTAGTCACGCTGTCTGGCCGCGTTGGAGACTGTCGAAAACAAAACGCAGCTCAACAGAACGTGCCGTGGAGAGATGGGTCTCTCGGGATGTGTGTGCCCAGTGATCTCGACGCAAACAAGTGGGAGGAGACACATCGGGTCCAGGTGCGTCCAATCAGAGGAAAGACCCGCTCACCTCTGCCCACAGTCTTGCGACAGAAGGAACGGGGAAGAGCAGAGGACAGCAG